>NW_025920137.1:1390048-1559497 GCF_902686445.1 Sciurus carolinensis | reverse complement strand
TTTCTGACTGGGCAGAAATCTAATATATAGCCAGGATTTTTTTTTATAATTTAGGATTCATTGAAAGTGAATCTCTAGACTGTATCTTTTTATGAGCATCATTTAAAAAAAAAGAAATTGAAACTTTTGGAAAATAGCACAAGTAAATAGGGTGAATCAATATTTGTATATATCCTTTCATAATCATAAAATTCCTGTAGCCTACTTAAAAATTAATCCATGTAAGGTCATATGTTTTATTAACTTGTACACCCTTGAAATCTCAACACATAATTTACATTGAAGGAAAAGTTTTAGAATCAAAGACATTCCTTAATAATCCAGTCTGGAAAAAATCTAATTCAGCAATTAAATTCTAAAATGAAATAGCAAAATAATTACTTATATAACCAGTTCGATGGATCTTAAAGGCCTAGCAATTTCAAAAGGCTTTGGATATATCATTCATAGGTGATTCCTCTTGGAGGTTTTAGTGTACTGATACCATTCTGGAAAACCCTACATAAAAAACAGCAGTTATCATTTGCCTAAACCTTTGTTGCATTGCAATCAGGATCTTGTCTTTTAAAGAATATTACTTGTCAGAAACAAGTAAATGTTTTCCACTCTTTATGGTGATAACAATGAGAACTCAACTTAGAATGGTAATTTTGCTGGTGATTGATGTACTTATTTTTTAATTTTTATATGACCTTTGTTTGTTAAATGCACCTTACTAGCTGCTTGCTTCATTATTGGATTGAATGAATTACATAATTTTTCAAATATGTGTAAGAAATGAATATAAATTCAGTCTTTTCCTGCAGAAACAGTCTGCTGTGTTTCAAGACCATGAGGTATTTTATTACTACTCTTTCTTGGCATTCAAAAATGTTTAAAAGGATGAAGAAACGTTTCAACATAGCACATTATTTTGGTCTCCAAGTGATTTGTGTCATGCATCATTATCAATTTAAAAATATTGAGTTATAACCCTAAAATATGATTATTTGTTGATATTTGCAGTTTCCCCTTATTTTTATGACACTACAAAAGAAATACAGCTTTGGCTCGGGTTCCCTGCCCCTCCCGCTTCCCGGAGCCCCGAGGTGCCGGAGCTCCTGGCGGTGCGGGATCCTGACAGCAGCCTTCCCCCAGGTCTGTAAGTTGGACGGCCAGAGTGCCCGGTTGGGGTGCGGGATCTCTCAAAATGGAACCCCTTGGGGCCCTGGATCGCCTGGGACCTGCACTGGAAAGAGGGCCAAGAGGCTAGCCTAGGCCCTGGGGAACTTAATTAAACCCTTAGTCCCGCCCACGTTGCGCCCCACCCCTTTCCCCCGCTTCTGGAGTGGGGAGCCCAAGGATACACCAGGGACCGCATCCTGGCACCCCAACCCAGGGCCCAGCATTTGGCTCCAGTGCTGGACCCTGGCGCCCTGTAGAAAGTGCCAGAGGTGAGGCCTGGGAGACTATCTGCAGGAGCCAGCTGTAGGCAAGCCCTTTAGCACTAACCCTTGAGAATACGAGTTACTCTTTTGATGGGATTTCCACCAATTCAGCCAGTGGCCACACACTTTATACATTTACTGGCGTTATGCCAGGCACTGGGAATTCGTTACATGTCGTTAAATTTTTCAGGGTCATGTGTGGGAGCCATATATAAACAAGTGCCCTTGAGAGAGTGAGTGAAATATAGTTTGTTTTTTATGTACCAACTGTTCAAGGAGCAGTTGCTGGAAAGCGTTTAGAAAGAGACATCTGAATTATACTTCTTGGCGAGGATAAAGTGTGGAAGAGGCTTTCAGGAAAAAGGAACAGTTGGAGTGCTACCAAGTAATGACTGAATATAATATATGTGTAAAAGAGGAAATGGGGCTGGGGGAGCTTCTGTGCATAAGAAAGTAGACTGGGGTCCAGATAATGAGTGGTTTAATTCTAATGGACACATACTTTTTGATGAGTCCTGATTTTCATTACAGAAAGTCATTTTGTTCTATAAAAAGTCTATAAGGAAGAAATTTCTATAGCTGAATCTGGACTTTTAAAGCTAAAGATTAGATACTTACTGTAATTAATTTTGAAGGGATAATGGGATAAGTTTGGGGCATGGCAGTAAAGTCCTGAATTAGAGTTATGACAGTATTGTTGGTTGCTTGACATAAAAGTGTCAAGACTCCATAGGTAATCTGTTGAGGGAGAAAAAGATATCCAATCTAATTCATAGATTTTAGACCTTTGAAGAATATGATGCCATAATCAGAAATAGAATGATAAGGTTAGTGTAGATTACAAATTCACTTTTTGTACATGTTGAAGTCTAATGGGATAGCCACATAGAAATGGGCAGCATACAGAGTTGGAAGTGTAAATCTGGAGATCAGTCTAAGCATGGTGGCATAGAGGTGGAAGCTGTAAGACGAGCTGGCATCAAAAAGGGAGTACTGAGGAAGGACATTTTGGCAGGGAGGTTAGTGGATGCATTTTATAAAGCTGAAAAAAAAACTATATCTAGAAGTAGTTGTAGTAGCAGAAACAGAAGGTTTTAGCCACCAAGAAGACCCAGATATCAAGAGAATTGAAGACTCCACTGGATTAATTCATGCAAAGCATCTGAAGAAGATGAGAAGGGAAAAAGTGATTAATTTCATTATTAAGAGATCATTAGTGACCTTTTAAAAGTGAGTTTTAAGCTGGGCACAGTGCCACATGCCTGTAATCCCAGCAACCTGGTAGGCTGAGGCAGGATCACAAGTTCAAGTCTCAGAAACCCTATCTCAAATGTAAAAAATTTTGAAAAAGGACTGAGGATGTAGTTCAGTGGTACAGTGCTATTGATTTCAATCCCCAATACCACCAAAAAAAAAAAAAAAGAATTTTAAGTAAAGTGGTGAGCTAATGATATGTGGAGCATTGGTTAAATGGGAATCAGAAAAGAATGCACATGAAGGAGTTCATAACAAAAACTGACAGTTTTTGTCTATTTACTTAATACATGCTTGTAGATTACATAGCACATTTGAAGCTCTTTTAAAAATTAAGTGATTTAGCCAGGCACTGTGGCTCACGCCTATAATCCCAATAGCTTGGGAAGCTGAGGCAGGAAGATCCAGAGTTCAAAGTCAGCCTCAGCAACTCAGTGAAACTCTGTCTCAAAATAAAATATTAAAAAGGGCTGGTATGTACCTCAGTGGTTAAGCACCCCTGGGTTCAATCCCCAGTACAACCCCCACTAAATTAACTGATTTAATTTTCTTTAACCACTCTATGAAGTAATTTACTATTGATAGACAGGAAAACTGAACCAGAATTGTTAAGTAACCTGCACAAAGTCACAAAGAGGTAGTTGAGCAGGGTTTCAGTTGTAGAAAATATGGCTCAAGAGTCCATGTTTTGCCTCCACTACTATGCAGTGACAATATTTTTGGAGACAAAAGAATAGGAAAACTTTAAGAAAAGATAATCTTGATTTTTAAAAAATGGAGAGGCTTAGAAGGAGACACAGGTTGAAAAGGTAATTAATGAATTTATGTTTGTGTTATATAGTTTTTATTTTTTTTCCTGTCTCAAGTCCTCTTCCATGCCAACTTAGGTCTATTTTTTCCACTCTCATGCTTTAATTCATCACTTGCCATGAATAATCAGGTTTCCTCTGCAGCCTCAGACCCAAATCCAATCAGCTAATAAATCTGTACCTTGATATCATGTAGGCTCTTCTGATTCAATATTTTTAATACCAGATTCATGGTCTTCCCCTTCAGTATTGTCTAGCTTACTGAATGACAACTAAAGAGATTCAGTCATGCAAACAAACAAACAAAAAATACAAATATCAATGTTTAAAATAATGAGATAAAGATAAGATAAACTGATTTAAATGTTTTGATATGGACAAATAAAATGTAATGTTGTGATTAAATGCTAACATTTTTCTTTAGAAGTTTTAGCTTAACACTTGATGAAATAATTATTTGAAGACAAGGTTCTCATTATAGTTTCTTTCAATTATTTTAAAATTATAATTAAAATATTTTCTAAAAGAAACCTAAATTTAAAGGAATAAAAGCCTTTTTGGTGGTATTTGCCGAAATGATCACTTTCATTTTCCAGTATGAACTGCCTGCTGTGCAAAATCTTTTAAAATATAAGGTAGTACATTTTTATTTCCCTAATGTCAATTAGACAATTGGGGGGGATTAAAAACTTTCCCAGGTTCATATTTAATAAATTTTATTTATTAGATTAGAAAGTATGATTTTACAGTATTTTAAATAGAAATCTGAGCATGTAAACAACTGATTGACTTTCCAGTTTGTACCATCTCTTTTCCTTGAGAAAATCAGTTAAAAAAAATCTCTGTGAGACTCGGACTAATTCTAATCTTATTCTCCATTTTTATCACCCTGCACTTAAAACTGTTGACTATGTAAATTTGTTGCATATTCTCTTAAAATGGCCTTCACAGAGATTTCAGTGGACTAATTGACATGATTATATTTCCTGCTTGAAAAATCACTCTGGCTACTTATAAGAACTATGTAGAACAGAGGAGGAAGTGGGCATATGGCCTAGTAGGATATTCAACATTGTAGGCAAGAGATAATGGTGACTCAGAAGTAGAAAAAGAACAACTGGGGTATATTCAAAGGTGATATTAATAACATTTCCCATTGAATTGGGTAATGTTTATCTAGTTTGGCTGATTGCATAAGCCTTAGTCTATCATCCTAACACTTATTAAGAGTGCTTCACTTCAATTTCAAATGTGAACAAAGCTATTTCATTTAACCAATTGTATTCAAATTTAAATTAATGGGGACTGAAAGCTGATTATTTGAAACAAATATTAGGTAAAAACATAGAAAATATAATTATTATTTTATGAAAAATTATAAAATAATAACTTTTCATATATATTCTTAATTTCTTTTTTTTTTTTTTTTTTTTTTTGTGGAGGGGGTACCTGGGATTGAACTCAGGGACAATGGACCACTGAACCACATCCCCAGCCCTATTTTATATTTTATTTAGAGATAGGGTATCACTGAGTTGCTTACCACCCACCATTTCTGAGACTGGCTTTGAACTAGCAATCCTCCTGCTTCAACCTCCTGAGCTGCTGGAATTACAGGCATGCGCCACCATGCTGGGCTTCTGTTAATATTTTCTTTACAAACTTAGTTAATAGAGTTTCTAACAGCATTCATTATGATGTTTGTATTGGTATTTACATATTTTTTTAAATATGGAAAGATATTTGATTCTATCTTTTACACTGTGATTCTACTGTGTCTCTGGATTATTTTTATTAACCAAGAATTCCTTGTTCTTTCTGAGTTTATAATATGAGCATAAAAATAAGACTCATAAATTAATGGAACAGAGTCCATAAATGGCCCCATATGAATATGGGCACTTATTTTTACAATGGTGCCAAAGTAATTCAATGAGAGAAATAAAATTATTTTCAAACAAACAAAAAAAGGAACAGAACTTACAGTGTCTGCTGCCTTTTTGACTCTGCTATTGTAACAAATGTACTGGGTGCTCAGTCTCTTCCGGCTTTGAATATTGTGATATGCTTACTGACATTAGCTAAAATATTGACCTTCAATGCTGGTCTGAATCTGGGTTTCTGCTGTCCAAAAATAGAATTTACAGACCTCAAAGGGCATCCTGCCTGGAAATTTAAGCATGAACCACAACATGCATACTTGAATATTGCTTTCTCCCCTTACATATTTTTTGCTGTTAAATTATTTTGGCCCTCAAAAAGCACTTCTTTCTATCATAAGAAATATGATGCCACCCTTAGACTCTATAGTTTCCATTTGGCTTCCAGCTGGATTCAGTCAACTGTCTGCAGTAATTGATGAAACTTTCCTTATGACCTTCAATGTCCCATTTAGTACATATTTTAGCTGAAGTTATGTGCACTTTCTGGATTCATGATCTTGTCCCTTCTAAAGTATAAAATGAGATGATGGGATAGTACAGATATTCAACACCCTTTGATTTTGTAAGTATTTTATAAGTAATAAACTTAAGGAGAATCTTCTAGACTTGCTATTGTACAACAGATTCCAGCTATAGATTTATGGGAGTTATATTTCTACATATGAGATAACACAGAAAATGATCATGAAAAAGTGAATAATAATAAAGACTTCTTCAAACAAGGGATTTCTTATAAAAGTGAAATGTCTTGGTTATTAAAATAAAAATTTTAATGCATAGGATCTGTAAATTCAGAAAAAAAGTTATAAAAAGAGTTTAAAATCAATACCAAATCTCTAATCTAAAAATTAATCTGAATTTATTGATTATTATTTTTTAACATCAACCTTGTTACTATAACAAAATACATGAGGCAGGCTAACTGTACAAAGAAAGAGACTTATTTTGTCCATTGTCCCCTAGGTTGAAGGGCATGGCAATTGTATGAGTTTCACTCTGGTCAAGGACTCCGGGATGAATGGCATTAAAATGGCAGGAGCAAGAGATTACACAGCCAAGTAGGGAGCCAAAGAGCAACTTGGGTTGCCCAGTTCTCTCCAAGGCACATCCTCAATTGTTCTATGCATCTCCCACTATGTCCCACGTCTGAAAAGGCCCCACACAACCCTGCTCATCATCAAGCCAAGGATGAATCTTTTAGCTCATGAACCTTGGGTGACAGACTCGAATCACATCCAAACCATAGCATGTCAATAACCTGGAATAATGTACTTGTATGGGTATCGTTTTCCCATTGTTATAATACACAAAACATTTAGTGACTTACATCAACACAAATTAATTGACTTATAGCTCTGGAAATGAGACATCCAAATCACTGGGCTCAAATAAAGCTGTAGCAGGAATTTTTCATTCTAGAGGTACAAAGTGCAATGTTTGCCTCTAATATTTCTCAGATTCCAGTGTCCTCTGCCTTCTTTTGTGTTGGTTGCTTCCCCCATCTTTAAAAGCATCACTCTAATCAGAGCTTCAGTCTTCACAACACCTTCTTCTCTGACTCTGACTCCCAATGTGTCCCTTTTAAAAGTACCACTGTGATACTTAAGACCAATCTGAATCATCCACAAAAGTCTTCAGACTTTTAAGATTCTTATCTTCATCACAACTTCTGTCCTTTTTACTACACAATACAATATCCACAGGTTACTTTCTAAATTTTTGAAAAACAAAATAGAATTTTTAACATAATGCTAGGTTTAGTTCCATTGACTCCCCACATTGTATCCTGTGTGAGAAATTTTCACATTTGTTGATATTAAAATTAATAATAAAACTCTAACATGCAGATTCTCATCTTATTACATAATTTTCCTTTTTTAAAAGTGGAAAAAGAAGAAGAAAGAGAGGGAATGAGTTAATAAAGATGAGTTAAATATTGTCACCAATGTTCCATAAATGTTCAGGATTTATTGCAGGATCCTAGTCTGTTACTCTGGTTGATGTGTATGTTTGTATGCTAAAAAAAAAATCTATTTTGATTACTGTATCTTTGTAGAAGATATTAATGGAGGTGGAGTGATGCCTTCAAGTTATTTCCTTTTATTCAAGATAAGTTTGGCAATTGTGCACAGGAATTTCAGGGGTTTTTTTTCTATTTATTCAAATATATAAACTTAACTTTGATAGAAATTTTATTAAATCTTCCTATAGCTTTGAGCAGTATGTACATTTTAACAACATTAATTCCTATGATCCATAAACATGGCATATCTTACCATTTTTTTCTGTTTTGCTCTATTTCTTTCATTAGTGTTTTATAGTTTTTAGTTTATGTAGATCTTTCACTCATGTGGTTAAATTCTTGACTAACAATGTTTTGTTGCTTTTGTTGCTTTTCTTGCTAATTCTAATGGAAATATTTTCATAATTTATCATTTGAATAGATTTTTTGGTATCGTAGAAAGTCACAACTGCTTTTTGTATGGTAATTTTGTATTCTGTAACTTTACTGAATTTATTAGTTTAACAACATTGGTGTGGAGTGTTTAGAATTCTCTATATTTAAGGTTAGTTTAATGTTAACAAAGACATTTTCATTTTCTCCTTTCCTATCAGGATTCCCTTATTTTTTGTTCCCTTGTTTTGGCTAAAACTTCTAGTTCTATGTTGAAAAGATATGGTGGTAGTGGCCATTCCTGCATTATTCCTGATCTTTGCTGAAAGTCTTTAATTTTTCATCACTAGATTGTAAGTTTAACATTTATGACTTGCATTTTTTAAGTGGAATTTTTTACTGGGATTTTTGCTAAGTAATTAAAAAAAACAATAAATTACAAAGACAGTTGAATTTATAGATTGTCATTACAGGTTCTACTCATAGTGCTTTGAACTCCCTACCATTTATTTTGCATGTAAATATTCTTGTTGAGAGGACCTAGCCCTAACATTTTTTTCCCTTTTTTTTTCTTTTCTTTCACATTTCTTATTGGTGCATTATAGATATACATAATTATGGGATTTGTTGTTACATATTCATACACACAAATTTAACAATTTAATTTGACCAATAACTCTCCATCTCCCCCACTTCCCTCCCTACCGCCTACTCTCTGGTCCCTTACCTCTACTGATCTTCCTTTGATTTTCATGAGATCTGTCCCCATTTTTTGTTTCCTTTTTCTTCTCTAGGTCTCACATATGAGAGACATATGAGTTGTATTGTATTAAGGTATGTTCATTCTATACTTGCCCTGTTGAATAATTTTTCTCATGAAGGAATATTGAATTTTATCAAAAAAAATTTTTTTGCACATACTGAGAAAATGACACTGATTTTCAAGAAAATACAAAGAATACTTAATTGGGAAAGAACAGACACTTCAAAAACTGAATATCCTTATCCCATACTATATAAAATATAACTTGCAGCTGATTAAAGATTTTAATATGATACCTGAAAACATAAAGTAACTAGAAGAAAACATGGGGGGAAAATGTCGCCATAATTTCTTGGAAATTAGTTTGGATTTGACCCCAAAACTTCAGGCAACAATAGGAAAAATAAGGAAATGAGATTCCAGCAAGCTAAAAAGCTCTGTACAGCAGAGAAAGCAATTGAATGATGTAAAAAACAATTCAGTAAGTGAAAGTATCTGCCACCTATACATTCTGCCAGCAGTGAAGATTAAAATATATAAGCAACTCAAATGACTTAGTGTCAAGAAATTTAATGACCTGATTAAAGCATTATCAAAGACCTCAACAACATTTCTGCAAAAAAGACAAGCAAATGACCAATAAGCATATGGAAAATGTTCCATATCACTGTAAGGGAAATGAAAATTAAGACCAATATTAGATATATTCTCATACATGTTAGAACTGCTTTCATCAAAAATATGAAATATAAATGTTAGTGAGTATGCATAGAAAAGAGAACCTTTATTCACTGGTGGGAATGTGGACTAGTGCAGATATTATGAAAAATGGTAAAAATAAAATGGAAAAGACTAGAAAAAGAAATAAATAGTAATTTTGTTGAAGTGACACGTGCATTCACAACTTTACACAAATGTAAAAATATTGTTTAATATAGTTTGCATATAAAAGTGTAAAACTCGTGTGTTATGGCTTAGATATAAGGTGTACCCCAAATGCTCATGCATGAGACAATCCAAGAAAATTTAGAGGTGAAATGATTGAACTGTGAGAGCCTTAACCTATTTGGAGCATTTATCTCCTGATAGGAAAACTATATGGTGGTAGGAAGTGACTGGAAGAGGAGGTCATTGGGGGATGTATTTTTGGAGTATATATTCCATTCTTGGTGAGTGGAGTGCTCTCCCATTCTCTTTCTCCCCCCCCTCTCTCTCTCTCTCTCCTTCCTGTTTTCATGTCCTGAGTTACTTTCCTCCATCACGTCTTTCCACCATGATGTTCTACCTTACCTCAAACCCAGAGCAATGGAGTCAGACATCTATAGACAGAGACCTCTGAAACCATGAGCTCCAAAAGATCTGAACTATAATATAGTTTTGGTTTAGAACTGAAATTGCCCCCAAAGCATCATGTATTTGAGCCTTGGTCTCCAATGCAATAATGTTCAAAGGTGGGGTACTTGGGAAGTGATTAGATAGTGAGGCTTTGAAATGATCTATTTATCAATCCATTAATAGGTTCATAGCTGAGGACTTTATTATGAGGTGGTGGAAATTCTAAGATATGGGACCTATTTGGAGGAAGTCATTCACTGGAGCTTGCCTTTGAAGGGCATTTTGTTCCTAGCATTCTCCAGTTCTTTCTCTCTCTCTCTCTCTCTCTCTCTCTCTCTCTCTCTCTCTCTCTCTCTCTCTCTCTCTCTCTCTCTCTCTTTCTCTTTCTTCTTCCTGGCTATCATGAGGTCAGATCCTCTGTTCCATCACAGCCTCTTTGCCATAGGCCTATATTAGTAAAACCAGCCAAACTTGTACTGGACCTTCTGAAACCACAAACCAAAATAAATCTTTCCATCATTAAGTTGATTTTCTCAGGTATTTCATCAAAGCAATAAAAAAATAATTCAAATATGAAAGCCCTCTGACCACAACCACAGATCCTTCATGATCAGGCTTATGACTAAATAGTCAACATCATCTTTTGAGAAACCCTGCACTTAATGTGCTACTCTAAGATTCTAAACAATCCATAATTCCTTCAACTAATTATGATTTATAGATTGATTCCAGATTCTCATTAATATCTTAACACAGAAATTTTCTGCATCAATAATGTTAAGTGTGTTTCTCATACTTTAGCATTTATCGAGATTACATTGCTGGGTTTGCAATGTAAGATATGATAAGAATAATTAGAGGAGTAAAAGTTTATTTTGGAGCTCATGGTTTCAGAGGTCTCTGTCTATAGATGGCTGACTCCATTGCTCTGGGTTTGAGGTAAGGTAGAATATGTTGAAAAGTATTTTTCAACATAAAATCCCAGAGTACTGAATTCAGTTTATCTGAGGTTAGGCCTGAACATTTTCAGGTGATGTTAGTAAAAAGTTTTCACTTGAGTTTCATTACTGTATCCCTTGCCTGGTGTCTCACTTTAAGCATATTTTTCTTATAGGTAAATCATGTTTTACGAAACCATCTCTTGTAATACAGTTGTTTGGTTTTAATGGCCATTTCCTTAGATAGCAGGAAAAATATTAAATCTCTTTTTGGGGAAGAAATATTAAATTCATTCTTTTAACTAGAACACCTAGTTAACAAAGAGCACAAGAGTAGGTGTTAAATATCTGTAATAAATGCCTTAATTGAAAATTTAATTTTGAAGGCTACACCATACTGGTTATTATTATTTTTTTTTATATTTTGCCTTCATGTATTTAAAATTTTCAGCAGGAAAAGAACATGATGGTACATTGAGTGGAATTACAGCTTGCAAACATTTCAGGTGGTAATGAAATAGCACAGTGATAAAGATGAGAGCACAGAGAGCTATTTCTCAGTCCATACTTAAATTTATAATAGTAAGAGTCATCATGAAGACATTTTCAGAAGATATTATAAAAGTCAGTCTAAATGTCAGACAAAAGTTTTAAAGACCTAGTGTTCAATAAGTGAAGAAATGTTTGGAATAGAACTTAAGTTAATGTCACAATAAGTTTCAGTAATGTCACAAACTTCATTCAAATGAACACAGTTTTGTAATGCCTGCACAAAAGCATTTTGAAAGGAAGTAGATCGTGAATCAAATTTTTTAACTTAAGATTTTGAAACAGGTTGTATGTTTTACCTTACAAACTGCAATTCATTTATTAATTCTGTGTCATGTGCAGGCTGCATTTGTCATACCATGTCCTATCATTGTGACAACTCTAAAAACATAGTTATAAATCAGACTAAAAGTTTAAAATATATGAAATCCACTTAGATGTCATTTATACTTATATGTATATGTTTATATGTATACATATATGTATATGAACTATAATTTGTAAAATATGAAGTTGATGGTAAAAACAAAAATTCAATTAGGCAACCAAAATAGAATGAGCATTCAAAATTCTGTTCAAACTAAGGAAAACAAAGGCAGTTATCATATAATTACATAAGAGAATGTGTTTGAAAATACAACATAGTTATATAATTTACTAATATGGGAAATTGAAAATATCAAACTTTTTTTCATATCTACCCAAATGAATTCCTTTCTCTATTTTTCATCAGGATCACTTGTAGCCATATCCATAATATAGTTTTCTATGCCTTCTCTATAAATCTACTACTGGATACTAATGCTGAAATTTCAGAATCGGCCTTTTGATTATCTAAAGATACCCTAACTGGTGTAAATTTATTGGATTACAGAACAAGAGTCTTAACTCTTCCTGTTTCCTGGACTTCCCCGGTAACATTACTTTACTATGAACTTATATGCCAAAATGTGGCATACTTGGCTTCTAAAATACCCTCAAAATGTGATTCATTATCTTTCTTATGGATAAAAATCGAAGGTATAATTCTTATTTTTTACATCACACTAAGCATTCCAAAAGATGTTGTACTTTTGGAATCCAGGAAGCTCATCAAATGTTAAACAGTAAACTTTTATGAATTGACTATTCAACAGTCTCTGGCAGGTTTTTACCTAAGCATGGGATCCAGGTATCTTCTACATGTGCCTTCGACATTCCTATCAGCATGATGTAAACAATGTAGCCAAGATTTCTAAAAGAAGAATGAATTAAGCAATGACCCTGAATAATATTTTAGGGGATAAAGCCTGTGGTATCTAACAGATGTGACAAACAAATAATGAAAATCCTGAAGGCAGAATTTAACCAAATCATATAGTTATAGTTTGGAACTTAGATATCTCCCAAGGGGTCACATGTTTGCTTACTGGGAGCTAATGGTTCTGTCTGGGGGACTAGTTAGTGAGGGTGGAGGCCATTGGGAGGCAGTGAGTTCACTGTGGATGTACCCTTGAAAGTAACATGAGAACCTCATTTCCTTCCTCTCTTTTTCTACCTGACCTCCTTGAGGTGAGCAACTTTGCTACGTAAAATGCTCCCCACAAAGATTTTCCGCTTTGCCACAGACCCAAGGTGGCTGGAAAATGTAACCATGGACTGAAACCTATGAAGCTAGGAGTTAAAATAAATCGTTCCTCATTCGAACTTGTTTATTTCAGGCATTTTGTCACAGTAATATGATTCTAACAGACATATGACTATTACCTAAAGTGTAAACATTTTAATTCAGAGATCAGCAATGTTTTCTGTAAAAGGTCAGATAGGAAATATTTTATGTTTGTGTGTCTTACCGTCTTTCTCATAATTCTCCTATGTTATTGTGGTGTGAAAATAGCAGTAGAAAATACATTTTAAAGAGGTGCAGCAATATAGCTGTATTTGCAAAAAGAGGGACAAGAGGGATTTTCCATGTTTAATGACTTAGTTTATGTACCACAAGTAAAGGATATATGTTATCAAAATGATTGAAAAAAACTATAAAGTTTGAAAAGTTTAATTTGCATTTAAAAACACAAAACATTTGAAAATAATAATGTAGTAAAAGACTGTCTTGCAAAGTATAAGAAAAATAAAGTGTGCATGATTCCATTAAGAATAGAAAAATAAATTTTAAGGCAATAACTATTAAGAGTCAGAGATATTTCCTAAACATTATGTATTAACTTAAAGCAATATATATTAATAAAAACACATACCAACTGTTAGCATAATGTTGAAATATAAACAATTAACCCAATGAGGTATTACATCTAGTTTGACACATTTACCAGAAAAATGGAATATATAGTTAAGAAAATTCACTTGATCATAAACAATCATCTGATTGATAATAGATGAGATAGCCTACTACAATTCATTAAATGAGAGAACTATATTCAATAAACAGTGCTCAACCAATTAGATACCTACATTCAAAATTAAATAAGTAAACTCTAACCAGTTCTTCACACTCTATACAATAAATAATCTGAGGTTGATCGTAGACCTGAACATGAATGATGAAGCTATCAAAAAAGCAAAATGAAACAAAAAAATTAAATTTCTCTTCTTGAAAAAACTAAGATAATGTCTTGACCATGAATAGTATTTTTAAATGAGATAAATGTCCTTAAAATATGAATAAAATCGATTTCATTAAAATTAAGCATTATTTTTTATCCAGGAGCTACATTAAAGAAGTGAAAGGCAGAGTCCGTGCTGCGAGCCGCCGCCCGCCGCCATCCCAGGCCGCAGCACGTTGCGCAGCGAGCCCCCCGCCACCCGCCTGGGCCCCCTCTGGGCGGTGACCTGCTCTCCGCAGCCGCCACCCATGCGGTGCTGACCCCCAACCAGCAGACCGAGGTCTTCTGCAACCAGATCTTCATAAACAATGAGTGCATGATGCCGTCAGCAAGAAAACACTCCCCACTGTCAATCCCTCCACTGGAGAGGTCATCTGTCAGGCAGCAGAAGGGAATAAAGAAGATGTGGACAAGGCCCTGAAAGCTGCCCGGGCCGCCTTCCAGCTGGGCTCTCCCTGGCGACGCGTGGACGCTTCTGACAGGGGCCAGCTGCTCTATCGCCTGGCTGATCTGATCGATGGGAACCAGACCTACCTGGCGGCCTTGGAGACCCTGGACAATGGCAAGCCCTATGTCATCGCCTACCTGGTAGATTTGGACATGGTCTTGAAATGTTTCCGGTATTATGCCGGCTGGGCTGATAAGTACCACGGGAAAACCATTCCTATGAATGGCGACTTCTTCAGCTACACCCGCCATGAGCCCTTGGGAGTGTGCGGGTAGATCATTCCCTGGAACTTCCTGCTCCTGATGCCAGCGTGGAAGCTGGGACCCGCCTTGGCGACTGGAAATGTGGTCGTGATGAAGGTTGCTGAGCACATGCCACTCACCGCCCTCTATGTGGCCAACTTGATCTAGGAGGCTGGCTTCCCCCCTGGTGTGGTCAATATTGTTCCTGGATTTGGCCCCATGACTGGGGCTGCCATTGCCTCCCACGAGGACGTGGACAAAGTGGCATTCACAGGGTCCACTGAGGTTGGCCACCTCATCTAGGTTGCTGCAGGGAACAGCAACCTCAAGAGAGTGAGCCTGGAGCTGGGGGGAAAGAGCCCCAACATCATCATGTCCCACGCTGACATGGACTGGGCAGTGGAACAGGCCCACTTTGCTCTGCTCTTCAACCAGGGCCAGTGCTGTTGCGCCGGCTCCCGGACCTTGGTGCAGGAGGACATTTACTCGGAGTCCGTGGAGTGCAGCATTGCCTGGGCCAAGTGTCGGGTGGTGGGGAACCCTTTTGACAGCCGGATGGAGCAGGGGCCGCAGGTGGATGAAACTCAGTTCAAGAAGATCCTCGGCTATATCCAGTCAGGGAAGCAAGAGGGGGCGAAGCTGCTGTGTGGTGGGGGGCTGCTGCCGAGCATGGCTACTTCATTCAGCCCACCGTGTTTGGAGATGTGCAAGACGGCATGACCATTGCCAAGGAAGAGAACTTTGGGCCCCGGTGATGCAGATCCTGAAGTTCAAGACCATAGAGGAAGTCGTCGGGAGAGCCAACAATTCCAAATATGGACTGGCTGCAGCTGTCTTCACAAAAGACCTGGACAAGGCCAATTACCTGTCCCAAGTCCTTCAGGCTGGCACTGTGTGGGTCAACTGCTATGATGTGTTTGGGGCCCAGTCCCCCTTTGGCGGCTACAAGATGTCAGGCAGTGGCTGGGAACTGGGCGAGTACGGTCTGCAGACGTACACCGAAGTGAAGACTGTCACAAAGTTTCTCAGAAGAATTCATGAAGAACCATCCAGCTTCCTTCCTCATCCAGTGCCTGAGAGTCCCCGAGATCAGCAAGATTTCCAAGAACGACCTATGCACATGAAAGGCTCAAAGGAGAAATGCCTCCCAGGAAATCTCTCTGGTCAAAAAAGTCCCAGAATTCGAACTGATAAACAGGGTGGGCTGGTGGGGTGAAGCATCTGCAGAAAGCCTGTTTTAAACTGTAACAGTACTGCTGGCTTTGAGGGTGATTGCTTACAAAACCAGGTTCATGTGTTTTATCTTCTGTCTCGATCTAATACACTTCTGTAACTTGCCTTTATTTGGGAGGAAAAAATGAACTGCTAGCACCCTGCTTTGTATCGCTGACTAAAACTCATTAAAAACTGAACTACTTTCCGCAAAAAAAAAAAGTGAAAGGCAAATCACAGAACTTGAGAAATATTTTCAACTTATATGAGACAAAGTTTTATATACATATAAAGAATGACTACACATTAATGACAAAGGTCATAAGTCAAATTTAGTTGATAAAATTATTTAATGGACATTTTACACAGGACAATAAAATTGCCTAAAAATATTAATAAAAGATTTTCAACATGATTATTTAGAGATAAGTTTAAATACAAAATGGTATAATAATAATATACATCATGTTGGAAAGGATTTAAACAAATTTGATGATGTGAAGCCTTGAGATTGTGGAATAATAGAAACTCTTATATTGCTACTGGAAATAAAAAAGGTAAAACTAACTAAAGTGATGTACATGTTCTGTTATTCAGCTTTTCATAACTGTGACCAAAATAACTCACATGGACAGCTTAGAAAAAGAAAAGTTTATTTTGGGCTCATGTTTTCATAAGTTTCAATCATGGGCAGCCAGCTCCATTGCTCTGGGCCTGAGTTGAAGCAGAACATCATAGTGGAGGGAAATGGCAAAGAAAAGCAGCTCAACTCATAACAGTAAGTAAGCAGACAGAGAGGAAGAGGCCATGGAGAGATATAATCCAGGTCACACCACCAGAAAACTACATCCTCCCTCCACCCCCTACTGGTCTACAGTTACCACCCAGGTGTCAATTGAAACTACTAATCCATCAAGTGTAGATTAATCCATTGATGAGGTTACCATTCTCATAATCCAATCTTTTTCCTCTGAATATTCCTTTTTTGCCTCTAAATGCATTTAGTTCATCTCCTAGTTTCCCCATAGTCTTAACCATTTCAATATTGCTCAAAAGTATGAATCTAAAGTTTCCTCTGAGATTCAAGACTGACTCTTGCTGTGAGACCTTGTAAAAATACTTTACATATGTCATATACATCCAGGGCATAATGGCACAGAGGAAACATTCCCATTACAAAAGGGATGCATAAGGCACAGAAAGAAGAAATGGAACTAAAGCAAGACCGAAACACAACCAGGCAAATATTAAGTCCTACAACCCTGTTCCAGGATTTGGGGTACATGGTGGCAAGTTGTGGGTAACTAAAGGGCTGGAGAAGCCCAGGCCCTTCAACCTTTCTGGCTGTAGATGACATGGCCCCTCTTGACTTGGCTCTACACCATGATTGCAACTTTCCTTGGCAGACACTTTATGCTCCTGGGGTCTCTTAGTTCCTTCGGTCTCCATTCCCACTTCAATTTAGCCTTCACAACTTTATGCATCACCCTATCAGAGGCAGCCTACAGGGATTCTGACCCTGCTCCACTTTGCCTAACCACCGTCCCCTTCCTTTGACATTTCAGTGGAGGCCTCTGACCCCCTAACTCCAGCATCCTGCCTTACTGAAAAAGCAGTACCATATGAATAATGCCAAAAGCCTTCTGGTAGCTCAAGCAGTAGTTGAAACCCATTGGACCATTGTCTTGACCTGCATGATGGTTTATTCAGGAAACTGGACAAGAGGTGATGGGGGATTAGAAAAAACAAATCTACACACAAATAGAAAAAAAAACTGGGACCTAGTGTGCACTGCACTTGACTGGAGTGAATGTTTATTATATGTTCCATCATTAAAAAGGATTTATTGTGAGCAATTTCTTCAAAGCATTCAAAGTGAAGGACAGACTTCTGTGCAGCCTAATAATAATTATTAGTTTGTGCCCATAACTCTCTACCCCCAAGACAGTTGAATTTGGAACCCAAGATTAAGAACATATCAATTCTGTGGCTGGCACAGAACCCCCTTTTGAACAGGAACTGGACAATCTTCGATCAACACTTTTGCACTAAGAAATTCCCAAGAGAGGTAGCACCACTGTCTCTGGGCAGTTTAAGGACCATAATTCATTTGCCACTCTCAACAGATCATGGGTATATCAGCCTCTGAGTGCCTGGTGGCTAAGCATGGTAAAACAAATCCTAGAGAAAAATTTTCTTAGTCAATGAGTGCAATCAGGTTCTCCTCAATATCTCTTAAAGAAATTTGACTTTTATACCCTTGAGCCTGCCATGTGTGTGAACTGCTGGTTCTTTAGATTCCCTCAAGAAATGTCCTATTGTCTCTCTCCAAAGTATTTAGCTTCTCTTTAGTGCACATCATCTCTTCAAAAATCATGACTTCCTTGGACCCAATTTTACAAGTCCTTCTCTGGCCAAACTGCAAGTTTTCACAACTTTCTTATTTGCTTTTTACTCCCACTCTGCATAGTAAACCTTGCTAAAGGCTACCTGCAATACCCATGCCATTGCCTGGATACAGTGTTGCCTGAAATATCCTCTACAATATTAATTAGTCCTTCACTTATAAATTCAGCTTCATAGAAAGTCTTAGGGCATGGAAAAAATGTATATAAGTTTTTTTGCCAAAATGTAAGATGAAAGACCTCCAGTCAATTTGCCTTCAGAATCCTTATTTCATCTGAAATGTCATGAGCTCACTTTTTCCTATCTGCATTCCTATGGGTATTCTGGTCTTCTGAGCACCCACCAAACTGCCCATTAACTTCTGAGTGTAGCATTTAAGACTCTACCAGACTGTATCTCCAAACTTCTCCAAACTCCTCCCATAAATCACTTTTAAAGTATTCTGAAAAATATGGTCAGGTATTATCACTGTCATGACCACACTTCTTAGAACCAATATCTCTGCTAGTTTTTTGTCACTGTTATCAAATATCAAAATAACTGACAAGAAAATCTTAGAGGAGGAAAAGTTTATTTTGGGCTCACATTTTTAGAAGTCTCACATTTTTAGAGGCTGAGCCAATTCTATCCATCTGGGCCTGAGGTGAGGTAGACCATCATGGTGTAACAAATGACAGAGTAAAGCTTCTCATCTCATGTAAGTCAGAAAGCAGAGAGAGTCCAAATGAACCGTCCTCTAGTGGTCCAAATCAACCTCCTTCAGCCACAACCCTCTTGCCTAAAGTTAGCATCCAGTAGTGCATTCACATTGTTAAAACATTAAATGAAGATGAATCCACTTATGAGGTTGCAACTCTCATAATCCAATCTTTTAACCTCTCAGAATTAACTAAGACTTTTCAGGAGACATTTATGATTATATTACTGGTGTGACTCAGTATCGTGTATAGCCAGAGGAATGAGAAGTATGCTCCATTTGTGTACAATGTGTCAAAATGTATACTACTGTCATGTATAACCCGATAAGCTTTGGAAAAAGTACTCTTCCATCTGGGGAAGATAGAATTATCACATGCTCTGGATCTTGGACTCTGGAAATTCTTTCCTTTTTGTCCCTATCTTATTTTAAAACTTACTTTTTTGTTTTGATATTCTTCTTATGATTTACATTTTTATTTTCACAACAGGAAACATGGTCAAAATTAACCTAAGGTATCATATACAGCAGGATGTTTTTGGTTAGTTTTCCACCATTGTGACAAAAATAACTGAGAAAATAAATTTAAAGAGAAAAAGATTTCTTCTGGTTCAGAGTCTCAGAAGATTTGGTTTATGATTTGCTGATTCCATTGCTCTTAGACCTGTGGTGAAGCAAAGAATCATGCCAGGATGCATGTGATAGAACAAATGTGCTCAGCTCATGTTGATCAGAAAGTAGAAAATGAGAGAGAGAGAGAGAGAGAGAGAGAGAGAGAGAGAGAGTATTCTCTTCAAAGATACAACCTAAGTGACTTATTACCTCCAATTAAATTCCCATCTTGCAAACTATCCATCACCTCTGTTATTGTCTAGATGTGAGGTATCTCTCAAAAGCTCACAAGTGAGGCAATGCAAGAAGGGTCAGTGGAGAAATGATTGGTTTGTGAAAGTCTTAACCTAATCAGTGAATTAATCCCCTGATAGAGATTAACTGAGTTATAGGGTGTGGCTAGAGGAGGTGGGGATTAGGGGCATAACTTTGGGGTATAAATTTGTATCTGGCAAGTGGAGTCTCTCTATCTGCTTCCTGATCATCATGTGAGCTGCTTCTCTCTACCACACTCTCCCACAATGAAGTTCTCTACTGTTGTTCTGGTTGGGTCCTTAAGTCATAGCAGTGAAAAAGCTAACTAAAAAAACCTCTTAATAGCTCCTCAAATTAAGAATCTATCAGTGGATGAATCTTCTTAAGAAGTTTAGCCCTCATGATCCAACTGTTGGGGATCCAGATATCCCCAACTGTAGACACTGCTGCTTTGGAGACCCAAACTTCAGAACATGGCTTTTGGGGAAAATTTTTAATTCAGATCATAACAAAGGTCAATACCTCTTTTTCTGAGAACATTTGAATTAGAGAGAGATGGTAAATGCGATTCATAATTATTGTGGCTTACATCTTGTAATGTATATACTTTATGTTCCACTGTAATGTGTCAGAAAATTTGAAGGAAAAGAAATCTAACACAGTGGGCACTCTCATGAAGGGGAATTGTCTCTCAGATATGAAGAGGTAAGATCATTGGGCTATTCTTAGTGGCTGCCTGCCTACAGATGAGAACTCCTCATTTCCAAGTGGGCACAATTTTCAGCACATCATGGTATACCAATATAGAACAACATCAGGAGATCCTCTTAAAGGCATTGAAAAAATATTTGACAAATTGCATTTTTATAGTCTTTTAAGGCTTATTATGATGGACATATGATAGGCATAACCTTAAAAGTATCAAATAATAGACAAAAAGCGTATATAAGATACTCATGCACATTGCTGGTTTGTTGCTTGAGCACACTGTATGGAACAGGATGTATTTCTGCATGGAATGAATAATAAAGATTGACAGACTGGGTGCACATGATATTTTTGCCATCTTATGCTTCAACTCATTTATGAAGTTTTTGCATTATTAAGATGTGACCATATGCTTCCCCTCCACACTTTAATCAATAGTTCCCAGAATTGGCAGTGAACTTCAGCATGTCTAAATACCTGCACTGTAAGTGAATTTTTAATTGTGGCATGTTTATTTGAGACATATTCTAGATCATTATCTTTTTCCTCCCCTATTTCTACTTTCCATTTCCACCCAAGTATAGACTGTATTTCCTACATGGACCTAAGTGGGAACAAAGATCCTTTGAAGGTTTGTGCTAGAACAACAGAAAGGAAAATGATTTTTAGGTGGAGTCTAGAAAGAAAGTAGGCTTAGCTAAGATCACATGAGGAAGGGAATCCTACTATTTACAGGTTTTCTAATTTAGCCCTGTCATACCTATTTCTGTTGCAATAATAGAGCTGTCTTTCAGAGAATCAGTCTTCTCATCTATGGTCTTATAGCTCCTCCATCGAGAAATTCGACAACACTGTCGCTTTTTAAAATAATTTTGTCTTTTCAGTTGACACATAATTATTCATACTTATGGAGAACAGAGTGATAATTCATTTCATATATGTGGCATGTAATGATCAAAGCAAGGTAATTGGCATTCCCATCTCATCCTTTTTATTGTCATATGCCTGCACCAATAGTCATCAAAGTACATTTAAGATTTTTGTCTAGAACTTGAAGCATAGGAGGATGAAGCCATCTTAGCAATATAAATAATGTTCTAGATAACTCATATGACAAAAAAACTACCAAACCTTTATTTTCATACTTTGTAAGATAAATAAATAAATATCCAGTAATTAAATCCAAAGAGAGAACACAACAAAACTAATAAGAGTTAAATGTTAGCTTCTTGACACACCTTCAGGGACCAAGCCTTTATCAGCATTCTAATCAATTATGATACTAAATAAGGTTATAAGGCTAATTGATTTTAATTTGAAAATCATTGTGTTACTCTCACTGGCTTCCCTTTTTCTGCTCTACAGAAATATCCAATCTGCTGTAATTTTCTAGAGAGTAACATCACTGTGACCTGCTGGCAATCTCTGGTTGCACATTTGTTGATCCAGAAGGAAATCGCCAGGTTCATATGGCATTGTAGGCCAATGTAATGCCACAAAGATTGTTGCGAAAGCTCTCTGTGATGTGGAATAAAATATTCATCCCAACAAATATTCCTTGGGTCATGCTTAGAAATATCACAGCAGTATAATGATAGGACCACAATCAACACTCAGTTCAGGCAAACTAATTTTCTTAGGAAGACTTCAAAGACCAACAGACAAGACCAAAGGTACTGGTGAAGTCAATTAAGTTGCAATATATATTCATTCTGATTAGGGTGTTTACATATGACAGCAGTATCCTCTGGATAATTCTTCATTTACATATATACATGCACAATCTAAGATTCAATAAAACTTGTTACTCGCATATCTGCAAATATAAACATAATTTCTACAAGTAATTTTTGAAGCTGAAATACTAGCTTGTGTATGACTTCTCATGAGTGGCCATGGCTTTGCAGTTTCAATGCAAATTTCTTGTGATTATATTCACAATTAAGTCTTTTTCTAACTAATAGGAAGTAGAATTTTGAGGTGATTATTAATTCTTTAAATTATAATTATATGTCCACATTAAATAACAGGAAGAGTACATGAATAAATTAATCAAGGATAGTTAAATACAAAACATACATTATTTTCTTTATTAGAAGGATTTATTTCACAATCAAGTATTTTCTCAAAGTTCATGTTGTGCTTTCAATGAAATAATATGACCTATGTGCTTTATTTCTCTTCTTTCAAACCTGTAATTTTCATATACCTCTTGATTAAGTTTTCTGCTTACCTAAATATGAAACTCATAATTTCTCTTAAGAAGGACTGAAATGTAATTGAAGAAAACCATATTATATTTCCCAATTTTTCCTTAAGAAAAATGTAAGTAAATGAAAAATTGATATATATGTATATTTTTAAACTTTCTTAATTAAACATAATGAAAGTAATGAAAATATTAAATAGTTTATTTGAACAAGAGACAATTTATGAATTGGGAAGAACCAAAAAATATATATAAAGAAAGAGAAAGAAAAATGTGGTTTTGGACTCCATTGAAGCACAAGGGACAGGCTTTTTAAAAATGATTGCTTCTGATTAGATGAACTTAAGTTTAATTTTTTTCTAATATAAGTGTTTACAAGAAATAGTCCAAGTTATGTTTCACTTATGTTTGCAATTCAAATAAGGTTAAAATTATCTTCATGGACTAATTTACTTTGCTCAGGGATCTTTCAGACCTGATCTCCATTTCCATTTACTTTGTTGGATACATTGATTAGTGGATAGATAGAAAATGCGTGGTAATATACTTCTTGAATATTATAAAAATCTATAATAAAGAACAGCAGTCAGAAAATATATTCTGTAAAATGAAGAACAGAAAATATAGAGACTTTGCAAAACTAAATTTTCTTATTCACCAATAATCAACTGCCATGTATAACTAAACAGAACAAACAAAGAAAAACAACGGTCAACCCATCATCCTTAAAAAGAGCCATGGAAACTATCAGTGGAAGTAAGCATACACCATTAAACTCTATGAGAGCATGTATTTTACATATATATTTATATATATGTATGTTTATATATATACATGTATATGTTTATATATGGATATGATGCAATGTATATTTAGATATGCAAATGTGATAAAATATGCAAATTTAAATTACAGATGAATATGCATGCATGATTAAAATCATGCTAATTGGGTGAATGCATACCAATTGATATATACTAATAGAGAAGGTTAATGGACCAATAGATAAGTTAGGTATTGTCATTCATTCAAAGTAAATATTACATTCATTTAGCAGAAGATATTCTAGCCACTGAAATTCTATGAAAGATAAGGACTTCAAATTTGTTTTGAAATAGCAAAAGAAACAATAAAAATGGACTTCAAATACCAAATGATCAACAGCCCACATAGTACAGTTTTGATTTGGTTGATCAAATATATCAGATTTTTGTTTTCCTTTGAGAATGAAGAAGCACTGCATATGTGCAAAGATAAAATAGGTAATAACATTTATGCCATATTTAGTAGTTGGAAAGAATTGATTTTCTTTATGTTCAAAACAAGGATGAGGATATAGACAATGTAGAAACAAATGCATTTCAGATATATTAGGGCTTTTATCATATTTCATTAACAGTCAATTTCTCTCATTATAATGGCTTGTGTTTTATATACTCCCTTAGTTGTTTAAACTTCTTAGTATCTACCATATTGTGCTTTAAATTTTATTTAAACATCTGCATTAGAATAGATAACTTATTATGAATAAAATGTTTACAAATAACATTTTTTTTAAATACCACGTTATATCTTTGTAATATAAGCTGTGCTTAGAATTGTGGTTGCTTGACATTTAAAGAATGTTATTTTAGTACAATCGCTTCCAAGTAAATACAAAAAAAAATTCAAATTTATCTTTAATTCTTAGAAAATACACAGTATTTCTTAGCATTTTTACACTTTAAATGTACATAGTGGCCTGATTCTGCAAAAGAAATTTAGACCTGGAATCCATAAACCATAACATAAGTTGCTAAAAAAATCTCTCAATTAAAAAATGAATGATCGGCAGTGGAAAGGGTTCGGGCGCGGGGGGGGGGGGAGTGGGGGGGGGGGGCCCGAGCGCCACAAGAGTATGACGGGGTTGTACGAGCTGGTGTGGCGGGTGCTACACGCGCTGCTCTGTCTACACCGCAGGCTCACCTCCTGGCTCCGCCTTCCGTTCGGCACCTGGAACTGGATCTGGAGGCGCTGCTACCGTGTAGCCTCCGCTGCGGTCCTAGAGCCGCTCGGCTTTAGCTCCGTAAGCCCCGGCAGTAGGCAGGAACCGCCGTTACCAACGGCACCCGCGCGCGGGCCCGGGTCCGGCCGCCGCCCACCCCCGGCTGCGCTGGCGCGCGGACGGCGGTTCCCTGGAGAAGTTGCCTGTACACCTGGACCTGGTGATCACCGCGGAGGAGCAGGAACCCAGCTTCTCGGACATCGCGAGCATCGTGGTGTGGTTGGTGTACGGCCGCGGGTATCTCCTACATTAGTGTCTACGACCACCAAGGTATTTTCAAAAGAAATAATTCCAGACTGATGGATGAAATTTTAAAACAATAGCAGGAACTTCTGGGCCTAGATTGTTCCAAATACTCACCAGGGTTTGCAAATAGTAATGACAAAGATGATCAAGTTTTAAATTGCCATTTGGCAGTGAAGGTGCTGTCCCCAGAAGATGGAAAAGCAGATATTGTGAGAGCTGCTCAGGACTTTTGGCAGTTAGTAGCCCAGCAGCAAAAGAGATCTACAGATTTGGATGTAGATATGTTAGACAGTTTACTTAGTTCAAATGGTTTCCCTTTCCTGATTTAGTATTGAAGTTTGGTCCTGTGGACAGCACATTAGACTTTCTTCCCTGGCAAATCAGATTGACTGAGATTGTCTCTTTGCCTTCCCACCTAAACATCCGTTATGAGGACTTTTTCTCTGCCCTTCGTCAATATGCAGCCTGCGAACAGCGACTGGGAAAGTAGTGATCCCTGGTTGCATAATTTGAGTTCAGGCTTTTGGAGAAAAGGACCCAAGTGACTCTGATGTTTACAAAGCACCTATGAAACCCTGTACACACCTCGTTCATATTCCTCATAATTTATCAACAAACACACAAAAGTGTCTTACTTGAGCGTGAGTGTATGAGTGTGTGCAAGTGTGTGTGCATGTGTGTGTGTGTATGGAAATAAACTTATAAATGGGGGAAGTATTGGAGAATGAAATAAGTAGACCTACAACTTTTGAGCAAATAGCAGCAGTGTTTTAGGAGCTGAGATTTCACATGTAAAGCTTTGGGCCCCTACTACTTCCCTGTTTTTGTGGGGAGTAAAGGGAGGGAGTGACTAAAACTGGGTTGTTGTTTGGGGAGAAGGGAGTAATTTTTGTTCTGTCTTTCCTAGTGACCAAACTTTAATTTTTTTAAATAATATATTATTAAATGGAGGTATTCTTAGTTTGAGGGAGTTGCAGAGAATGGAGTTCTGTGTTGCTCACTTGTTAAAAGTTTGCTCCTCTTCAGAGGAGAGAGAATACCTATCTTAAAATACCCGTCCATTTTCATTTCTTACTTCATTGTAGTTAAACAGTGTGACTTGAGAACGGAGTCTGTGTTCTGTGTTGTAAAGAACATTTGAAAAAGAACTCTTGATACACTGAGATGCAGAATTAAAAAAAAAAATTGAATTAGGCAGTCAGAAGGGAAAAAAAGGTGAATAAATTGTATTCTTTAAAGTAAAGGTGGAAATTTCCTAGAAAAGAGAAGTTTTGATTTTCTATTTCATGTAATGTTGCTTAGTACCCAAAATTGGTTTAAAAAATATTTCCATTAGCTATTTTTATTTAAAATGAGCATTTGAGAGAAATTACCAGGGCAGCTCATTTCCTTAGAAGTAACCTGTTCTTCCTTGAAATAACACCTGGGATTTTTTTTTTTCTCAGTAAATTCCAGTGGTGACTTTGCATAAAAAATTAAGTAGGATTGAGGCCTGTGGGGGGGGGGGAATATTACCAAAGTCTACAAAAATAATTTAGATTAATTTTATAGGACAGAGAACTCACTGATTCTGTTTTTTTTATGAATAAATGATTTCTTGAAAGGTGTTTAATATTTTCCCCTCACTACTGATCCTTGGACAGAAACCATTCTTTATATTTGATGGACTGTTCTCAGAAAACTCTTTCCAACAAGTGTACAGTAGTTAATCTAAAATTGTACATTTAGAATGGAGTATTATAAATACTAGGTCTCAGAAGTCTGGAAAACAGCAAAGAAGACTGAATTTGGAAAGCATGGTCTGGAATTGCTTGGCAGATTCTAAAGCAATGAATAAATGTTTCAGCTTTGGATTATAAAACCCCATTTATGATTTTTAAAATACACTTGAAATAAAAATGATTAAACTAAATTTTGGTCCAGTGACATTACTTTGCACTTCATAGTTCTTTATATAACCTTTTTTAAAGTCTTAATTTATTGCCAAAAGTTTTGTGTGAAGCTACAGCATATCTAAACTTTGAGAATTTTTCATTTATTTCCCTGTGCTGTGATCCATGTTTTATTGAGAGTTTGTGTTTTTGTTTTTGGCTAATTTAAGACTGAATTTTTGCCTTTTGCAGATACGATAGATATGTTATTTATAACCATTCTGGAGTACGTTCAGCTTTAATGAATTAAATTAATTGGTCAATTAAAGGGAAGAGATATAATGTTTGTTAAAATGAAGTTAGTCAAATTATCCATTGGCATATAGCTCAGGTCCCTAAAGAGTTAATATTGAGTTTTTACACTTCTCTCCTATTTCATAATAGTGTATGTACATCAAAATAAATCTATAGCCCATGACCTGAGTCTAGGAAGAAATACTTGAAACATGTTGCTAAGCGTTCTGAATTTGGATATACACATTTCAGAACCTTCTCAAGTGAGTTCGACTGCTTGTACAGTCTGTACAATTTGAATAATATTGGTCATTCTATCATTCCTGCCAAAATTATCACAAGTTCTGTATCATCAGGGCTCCCTTTGCACTCCCGCCAAAAGAACTGATAGCTGTAAAGAAAAATGTATCTATGTGTATTGAAGGTTATTTTCTTTAAATTTTTCTCAACACTCCCCACAATGAAAAAATTATCAAATTAAAACTACTTTATGGATGACAGCTTGTAGCATAGCAAGAAGTTGGAGAATTTGAATTCCATTCCCAGTTCTGGTTGTGCTTTGCTTCTTAAAACTAATTGGTTCTGTTACAAAGTTTAAAAAGCTAGTTTTAATGTGAATAGCAAATTCTGGTATATTGTGACAGAGGCTTGAGATTGCCTGTCTCTGAGAAGATGTCATATTAGTGAGCAGTGCCAAATACACTGTGCTATCTATAATTTAATCTTTGAATGTATATTAATTAATTAGCTCCCTCCTGTGTGATGGTACCATGCATAGAGTCAATTAAATCCTTGTGATGTTTTTGTATGGCTGTAGACTTTGACGAAACATGTATATAATGTGTACAGCAAGTTTTTATGATTAAGGAATCAAATTTATTGAATTTTATTATTGAGAACAACATGTATGAACAAAACCCAATAAAAGAATATACTCTTTTCATGGACTGTAAAAAAAAATGAATGATCATTTCTAATCATTGGTAATATGCTAATAGTGCCAAAACAAGAATTATATTTCCTGTTTTCTATTTAAATTAACTTATTTTTCCAACATTTGGAAACTACTGTGATATTTAATAGATGTATAAAACATAATGAAAAGTTTATGAAAAGTTATTAAAAAAAGAAGACATTGATTTTAGCCCATGATTATAATTGAACACTCCTAATTTTTTTAGTGATAATCAATTGTCTTCTTAACTGATAGGGAAGAAAGGCAATTTATTGTCATTTTCTCAATATCATGTTCTTGATTACTAACCCTTATTTTTAATGTGCCTCTGAAAGATTCTAAAAAAGAGCAAGTTCTTTACATCAAATAATTATGTGCATGAAAAATATTGTCATAACACCTTAAAAATGGTGCAGTTAGAAGAGTGTTTTCTTCAGTTTCTTCTTTTTTTCCACAGCAACAGGGCAAACAACCTTGGCTCCTCACTTCATATTGCTAGGTTTAACATCTCTCAATTTTTTGTAAGTGGAATTGAGGATAATAATATCTAGTCTGTAAGTAGATGTAGGTGCACTGACATTTAAATAATATTTAAACAAATTCTTTAAAAAATTGAAGCTGCAAAATTTTACACAGAGTTATATTGTGTATAGCACACCTTCAGCACAAATAAGCACTTGAAATTCAAAATAATTGAAAATATCACTCACGCATATTTCCAAATCAAAATTTCATTTCTCCCTGGGCATGATGGTGCATGCCTATAATCCCAACGGCTCAGGAGTCTGAGGTATCAAGATAGCGAGTTCAAAGACAGCCTCAGCAAAAGCGAGGCTGTAAGCAACTCAGTGAGACCTTGTCTCTAAATAAAATACAAAATAGGAGTGGGGATATGACTCAGTGGTTGAGGCCCCTGAGTTCAATCCTTGGTATCAAAAAAAAAAAAGAAAGAAAGAAAGAAAGAGAAAGAAAGAAAAAAAAAGAAAAGATAAATTCATTTCTCATGTAACTCTACTTAAATCTACCCTTACAATTAGTTCCTACAAAAGATTTTACTATATTTAACACAACACTGAATTAATCAGTGAACTTTTGACTTAGGATTTAAAAATCTGAAATAGCTTCCAAAGGGTCAAAATAGTAAAAATGATTATCTCCTGGAGTTACTTTTAAAATTTTTCTAAACAATCAAACATCCACTCTATATATCAGAAAGTGAAATGTTTTATTATTTTGTGTCAAATAACATTAATTGTATTAAATAATATTATTTAATAAATTAACAAGATGAGGAAGTCAACCATAAAAAAGAGAATAGCAAATAGAAAAGTGATAGATATACTTTCTACAGCTGATAGAGCCAGCAATATCAGTGAATGCCAACATCTAAAAGTAAGTGATCATAAATTTAGACTTTTAGATAATGTTTAAAATGGTTCTTAATATATTTCATATTCCAGTAGAACAGCCCGAGGTTCTTACTGGACTTACATACATTCTAGGCTTTTTATATAAGACACTGAATGTTTGGTCATGTTACTTTTCTTTTCTCTCTGCCTACTCCATTAGACAAAAGAGAGATTGGAATCATTGGAGGTGTGTGATCTTTAGGACTAATCTAAGCAGCAATACCAACATCTGTCAATTTTTCTGTTGCCTGTAGCCTAGAAGCAGCCTCACATGCCCTTGTTTCCCAGAGGGTATCCAAAACAGACTTGAGAGTCTTAGGAACAGTTGGTGCTTTATTTTGAGATTACTTTCCAAGTTCAGAATCCTTATTAATGAAAAAAGTCATCTAAGAAAACAGATGTTCAGTTGAGAGGAAAACAAACAAACAAACCAACAACAACAAAAAAAAAACCACCACAGATAACAGACATACTCTTGAATCATAATGAATATTTGCCAGAAAATAAAGGATGTATTTCATTGCATTTAATGTAATATTCTTCTCGAACAAGCCAAAATTACACCACATTTTAGCCATGACAAAACCATGTAGCCAATATATATTTTTTTAAATTTTTAATAAAATTTTATAATTACAAGAGTTACATGTTTTCAGTTTGACTTACTATAAGAGGATTTGAGTAATGTTTAATATCTGAATGGTGTTTCTCTGAAATTTATGTAAATTTTATGAATTAGTCAATTCACAGTGGTCACAAATCATTGCTATATTTAACTTCCTTCCTTCTCTTTGTCCAAGAAAATTAATGTTTGAATAAAGTCTCCCCAAAACAGCTCCTTTACTGGAATCTCACAAAATTGTTTCCAGAATAGTGTCCAAAATAATTTATCAGGTTTTGCTATTTCAAGTTTGGGGTAACTTTGAGAAATTTCTTATATTACATTTCCCTTTGAAGAAAGGAAAAATGTGAATTATGCAATTTTCTTAAGTAGGTAAGTCATTTTATTGTTGACATGAACACTTAAATTATACTTGAAAAGAAAATGTGATAGGCAATGAATCATGTTATATTTTATAATTTGTGATTAAAATGTTACTACTTTTAATACAATGAATATTTTTGCTTAACTTTAAAAATGTTTATGTGTTAGTTATCAAATTAGCTTATAAATTTTCCTTGGTTTTTATGTAATTTATATAAATGATTTTTATTTCTCCAAAACTATAAAGCAAAGAAGCATGGAAATTATTCAGTGATGCTGCATGGAAATTATTCAGTTTTTTAAAGGAAAGGTTGAAAACCTTAGATATTAAAAAAGAAATCAATGTTTATATTAGGAATGTACTAAATTATTTTTATTGTGGTGAATTTATATTGAATCATAAATCAAAAACATCAATCCTAAAAATTAAATATAAAAAATTTCTAGCCAGGCATGGTGGCACACACTTGTAATCCCAGCTGCTTGGGAGGCTGAGACAGGAGGATCCAGAGTTCAAAGACAGCCTCAGCAAAAGGGAGGCTTAAGCAACTTAGTGAGACCCTGTCTCCAAATAAAATATACAAATTAGGACTGGGGATGAGGCTCAGTGGTCAAGTGCCCCTGAGTTCAATCCCTAGTAATGCCCGCAAAAGAAAAATTTCTTCCTCTTTTGACAGAGCTCTCTCCAGGGGAAATCACTATCTTGATATTCATTATATTCTCACATATTAATTTAAACTCTGATTTTATATTGTTGTATTTAGAAACAATGTGTAATAACTTTAGATGTTTTAATAAATAATATAAACACTATTAATTTGCTTTCAACAGTACATTTTATGCATACTGAACATCCTACTTCCACAAGGTTCTATCTCTTGATGATTGAAATTGATGTAGGTCCTAATTTTTATCTCTTACAAACTTTGTATCTACTACTATTCTTTTTCAGGTCTTCATACGCATATTTGAAAAAGTTCCACAAGAGTATACGTTTGATGACAGAATTGCTCTATCATGTTTTTGGTATTGCTTTATATTCAGTACTGTGTAAATAGCAGTACATATTCATGCCAACAGGAAGTAAGATTATAGAATTTGCCACCTTTATAATACTGTATTGTCATTGAGGTGTGTGAAATGATATGCAATGGTAGCTTCATTTTGCATTTTTCTCATTTGATATTTGAAAATCATTTCATATGTTCATTTATAACTGAGTATACTATTTAGTTAATATAAAAACATCATGTAAAAACTCTTTATACCTAATGATATATTATGCCTTAATGTCAGTCTTGCCTAGTATTCTTTAGTTATCTTACATCAGTGTTTGCCTGTGTTAATTTATTTTTAATTTTAAAAATTAACCTGGTCTAAGGGTTTGATCATATATTTCATAAACTACATTAACCTGATTTTTGAAAATGTAATCTCAGTATATTCTTAATTATCTGACAAATTTAATTCTCATGCATTTTTTTGTACTGGTTAGCAAGTTTGAATTATATTCTTCCATATTATTAATTGAATAATATTCAATTCACTTTTCTCATGAACATAAAGTTTATAACTTACTTTCAATACTAAAAAGTCTAAAACAATATTGTTGTGCAAAAGACACAAGGCAAAGATTTTTGCTGTTACACTTCAATATAGTCCAAATTTGGTTGATAATTTGTTCATTTCAAAACATAAATTTAAAATTGAAACTATTCTCTTCAATTATTCCTGGGAAAATATTAAGTATTTACTGAAACTTCTTAGTATCTCATTTCTTCAGTTCTTATTTCTCTAGAAACATTTCTCTAGTGCCTTTCTGGAGGTGTCTGCTCTTTTGCCATTTATTCTTCACTTTGCCTGAGAGGGAAAACACCCCTAGACCTCATTCCTTCCTCCATTTAAGGCAATGTTGCCTTGTAAATGGCAATACTTTTAGTTTCTTCAAGATTCTTCATGAACCCACCCTTCTCTTCTGTGGAAGGGAAAATACAGCAAAAGGAGAAAGGAAGATAATGGATAGCAAAAGCAATTCCATTTAAATAAAACCATACATTTCTAATGATTTTTTTCCTTTTCAAATAGATGCTTGACATATACATTAACATGTGATCTTTCCTGCAACACCTCATATCCAAAAAATAATAGTATTGTTTCTGATATTACCTCAATATTTAAAATGAAGATTTTTTTTTCTTACAGAGCAAGTGCATATGTTGCTGGAAATGCAATGCCATGCAATTTTGAAAGGAGTTTTTAAAAATTCACTATACTACTTGGCATCATAAACTTTTTACATTGGGACTAGTAATTCTGGATTCTATTGCTCATGATAATATGAACTGGCAAAGCAATATGACTAAGCATATTTCCACTGTGGTAAATAGATAATTTACAGTGTGCATGTGATTTAGAAGTAGTGATCATACAGCAAATTTTGGGAAAAATAAGCTTATATAAGTGAAAATAAACCCTATGGAAATAAAAAGGTTTATCTTATTTGTATGTTCACATTTTAAAAAGTAGTGAATCATTTTTTTCCTCAATTAAAGGGATACCATGAGTTAATATTTTACATAAAATTTCTTAAAGGACAAAAATAAATAAAAGAACACTCTCATTAGAAAACTGCATTTGCATAATTACTATAAAATGCCAATTTTACACAAGAAAATAGGAACCAGAAAGGTTTCAAAATCTCTTTTGAATAATACATGCATATGCAGAGGTTCTGCATGGCTACGTCAATCACCCCATCAGTGAAAATATTTACCTTAGAATGTTAACTTTAAAATAAAAATTTTCAATATGAAAACAGAAGCCTTCAGTATAAAATGTACATTTTCTTCAGTCATGTCTCCCTTTCCATCATTATAGGTAAGCTAAATAATTCATCTGTTCTCTATTTACAAAGCAATAAAACTTATGTAAAATATCAGGGACCTATAAATATTTAATATATAAGACCTGCCCAATCCTGTACATTCAAGTCAGGTAAGAACATGTAAAATTCACAAATTAAATTATTTTTGAGACATTGGTCTAGTGACCATATATTAAAGTATTAGTCCCCAGATTACAATGCTATTTGAAGGTGGTGGAATCTTTAAAAGGTGGGGCCCACTGGAAGCAAGTCAGTTCACTGAGGTCATCCCATTGTAGCGTTCCGAGCCTCTCCTCTTCTTCTATCCTTGCTTTCTAGCTGCTGAGTATCTCCCTCCACCATGTGCACATGCCATCATATAGTGCCTCACTACCTGCTCAAACAGAAACAGGTACAAGCAATTAGTTATTGGAACCTCTGAAACCATCTACCAAAATACACCTTTTCTCCTTATAAGTTAATTAGCTCAGGTGTTTTTCATAGTAATGGAAAGCAGACTAATACAGAAGTGATTTTCCATAGACTAAAATGCATAGGTCTTAAATTCTCATTTACTTTCAGTTTTTATTGAGGTAATATTTTCATCTCTTTATGAAGTATAGTAAAATAATTTGATACATGTATACAATATGTAATGATCAAAACATCACAATTAGCACTTTTAACTCCTTTAACAGTAATCCAGTCATTTTGAAATATGTCATAGATTGTAAAATATAGTTGTTTTACTATATTTCAGAAAAATATAACCAATTTCTCCCACTTAGCAGTGTTTTGGTAACATCTTATAGTCTCTTCTCTCATCACCCTTTCCAAGTCTCTAATGACAATTATTCTATGCCATTCTTCTGTGAAATTAGACTTAGTTTCCACAGGTGAGTTAGAACATGTGATATTTTTCTTTCAATATTTGACTGGTTTCACTTAACATGATGACCTCCAATTCTACCCATGTTGCTGCAAATGACTTTAGGATCTCATTCTTCTTTTAGAGATGAAAAATATCCTGTCAGTCATACACACCACATTTACTTTATCCATTTAACCACTGATGAACATATCAGTTGATCTCATGTCTTGTCTATTATGAATGCTCCTACAAAAACATGAGAGTGCAGATGTTGCCATGAGATACTGATTTCATTTCCTTTGGATGTATAACAAGTAGTGGGATTGCTGGATCCTGTGGCACTTCCATTTTAGTTCATTAAGGAATCTCTAGTGTTGTTTTCCACAATGACTTAGGTGCCACCAACAGTATGTAAAATGTCTCATTTCTTTGTAAGCTTGCATTTTTCTGTTTGTTTTGGCTTTTTTATAATAGCTACTTTAACTGGGATAGCATGATATCTCTATATTGTTTTGATTTGCATTTTCTTGATGAATAATGATATTGAGTATTTTTTCATTTATTTGTTGAACATTCATGTCTTTTATGAGAAATGTCTATTCAGGCCTTAAGTGCATTATTTAATTGGATTATATGTTTTAGATGAGATTGCCAGTTGCAGGAAGCCACATTTCACCACACCAAATAAGATTTAGAGAATTCTATAATCTGAAAAAATTGTTTCATGCCCTATTCTAGTTAATTCTCTAATGGCAAATAATCTCTAGTTCTGACTAGAATGTATTTAAGTAGAATCACATAACACAAATATTTTGTGTGTCTGATGTTTTCATTCATTATACATGTGAAATTCTCCGTGTTGTTGCATGTATTATTATTGTCTTCCCTTTTATTGATGATAAAATACACCTAAAATTGATTTACTCATTTTGCCTTCCACCATGGGATGATGCAGCACAAAAACCCTTCCAGATACTGACCCTTTATGGACTTCTTAGCCTCCAGAACTATGAACTCAACATTTCCTAGTTATTAAAAACTACCTCTTTGTGGTATTCTGTTATCATAACACAGAACAGACTAAGAAAGAAAATTTGGTCTGTTAAGTGGGGTAATTGCTATAAAAGATAACTGGAAAAGAAATAGATTTAGAAATGAATAATGGTTAGAGAATGGAAGAATTTGAAGGACCAGGTGAGGAAAAGCCTATATTGTCATAAATGGAGAATTAAGGGTGATCCTAGTGAGGACTCAGAAAAAAGAATATATGAAATTTTTAGAAAGTGTTTAATTAGCTTAGATCAAAATTTTGAGAGATGTGGATTTTGAAAGCAATTCTGATGAAATGTCAGATGGAAATGAGGAATAAGATATTGGAAACTAGAGTAAAGAACATCCTTGTGACACAGAACTTGACTGAATTGTGTCAACAGAATTTAAAAGTAATAAACTAGAATGCATCTCAGAAAAAATAAGCAAGCAGCAAATCATTTAGAGCTCCACATGGCTTCTTTTAACTGCATAGAGTAAAATGTGAAAATTAAAAATATGGAATTTATAATGAATAGGAAAACAACTTTTAGATTTGATGATATCTCAGTCTGGTTTGATAGAGAATGAAAGAGTATTTTCAGGAAATGAAACCAAAGGTATAGACAAGCAGGTGATAGGAAGACTACTATTAATAGTACAAAATCAGAGTCTATCCTGACACATGCATAATGAGAGAATGCCATCAAAGTCACTTTGGAGGTTACTGATTCCCTTCCTTTCATCTCAGGTCCAAGGGGACCAAGGCCTAGGGGAAGGGGAAGGACACTGGCCAAAAATGAGTCCTAGGACCCACTAGGAAGCCTGGAGTTTGCTGTCCAGGACTGACTCCAGTCCTGCTTCCCACATTCTGGCACAGCACTCCAGTTACCCTAACTGTGGCTCAAGTAGGCTCACAAGTGGGTTTGCACATTGCTATTGAAGGTGCAATGGGAATGTCTTGCAGCATCTATTAAGTATGAAGACACACAGAACTCAAGAGCTGTTGGGAAACATTTTCTTCCACCTAGATCTCAAAGGACACCAGTGTCCTGGGGGCCAACACAAACATGTTACACAATCAAAGTCACCAAAGAGAGTCCTCAATAGGGCAATACTCTGCAGAACTACGGGATCAGATATACTGCAAAGAGTCAACACCATGGGTGTAGGGTCACCACTGTGATCCCAGAACAATAAAACCACCAGTGTGTAATGGCACCCTGGAGAGCTGCAGGCATGAGACCCTAAACTATGAGAACTGCTTCATGGGCTAAGTCCATTAAAGCCAGAGCATGTGAAGGCATCAGGACCCAGAGTGGGACAACATCAGGGTCCCCAGAGGGTGGGATACGGAGTCAAACAAAATTTTCTTCAGGTTTACAATTTAATTTGTTTCCTCCGTGGGATTTGGATTACTTGGACCATTTATCACTTCTTTTCTTTCCTATTTCCCATTTTGGAATAGAAACGTCTGTACTATGCCAATCCCATCATTATATTTTAGAAACATGCAACTTGGTTTGATTTCACAGGCTCACAGCTGGAAGATAATTTAGCTCAGAATGAACCATGCCTTTGAGTCTCATGCACAAATGATTTGCACGAGTCTCTGGACTTTAGATTTTGATTGATGTGAGATAGAGTTAATACTTTTGGGGCTATTGGAATAAAGTTATTGAATTTTGCATGTGAAGAAGACATGAGTTTTTGGATCCAGAGGAAGAATTTTATGTTTTTAATGAAGTCCCTTATAGAACTCATGTTGAAATTTAACTGTCACTATACTAAGTATTAACAGTACTAAGCTGTGAGACCATCAAGAGGTAATTAAGCCAAGGGATCTTAACCAGTGAGGTATTGGAAAGGGTCAGGCAGTCAGTGGAGGTAAGAATAGTGAGGGTCTGGTAATGAAAAAAATGAGAAAATTGTTTGACTCACGTATTTCAAGTCAGGCAATCAATATGGATAAAATAATGAGGGTTTCAAGAGAGACTGATTTTTCAAGGGAAGAAAATAGGGTAGTTGATGGTTATTTTTCAAGAATATAAAAAAATCTTCCATGTTCTTGCTCCTAGGCACGCATATGGGGGAGAAAGGAAAAACAATGATTAATGAAAGAGAGATATTCTGAGGATTATAAAAAAGGCAAGTGAGGCCAATACAATGCCATTTGTGTTACTATGGCTCTGTAGTATAGTTTAAGGTTTGGTATACCCAAAGGATTTAAAATCAGCATATTAAAGTGATGCAGCCACATTAATTTTTATAACAGCTCAACTCACAATAGTTAAAGTATGATACCAACCCAAGTGCCCTTCAACATATGAATGGATAAAGAAAATGTGATATATATATATATAAAAGGATTATATATGTATGTATATTCCATATATACATATATGGAATATTACTCAGTCTTAAAGATGAATGAAATAATGGCATTTGCTGGTAAATGGATGGAGCTGGAGAACAGCATGCTTAGTAAAATAAACCAATCCCCCAAATCAAAGGTTTAATGTTTTTTTCTGATATGCAGAGGCTAATTCATAAAACGGGTAGGGGTGGCAGGAAGAATACAGTTATTTTAGATTAGATAGAGGGAAATAAAGAAAGGGGTGGAGGTATGGGGGCAAGAAAGATAGTAGAATGAATCAGACATTTTTACCCTACGTACATATATGACTACCTGACTGGTGAGATTCTACATTACGTACCACCAGAAGAATAAGAAGCTATATTGTATTTATGTGTGATGTATCAAAGTGCATTCTACTGTCATGTATAACTAATAGAACAATAACAACAAAAATAAATCTATCAGAACATCTGGTGAAAAATTTCATTATCCTGAGGAATAATATTGACCAAATCATATTACTATATTGTATGTACATAAAAACTGTAAAAATGAATAGTTATGTATAATTATAATGTACCAATAAAAAAAAGTGCAAATTTCATTTAAAGAAAAAAGGCAAGTGACAACTCTCCCAAGGGCTTTTGGCTCCCTTCCTCTCCAGAGGATTCTGTCTCTATCACTTTCTTAAATACCTAAATCTTGCTTACTGTGCTTGCTTACATCAGATGTTTGCAGTGTTCATTCTTGGACTCCGTAGAACACGAGCTCAGTCCTGATCACCAATAAGCCTGGTATCACCATCATGGGTGTTACTGCTGTTGTAAAAGGATGAGTTTGTCTTTATCTTGCACTGCCTTGTCCTTTCTGTTTCTTCCATGGTTTTGTAAAGTAAGAAGGCTATTTCCAGATATAGTCTCCTTGATCTTAGAATTCTCAGCTTCCAGTTTTATAAGAGAATATGTATGTTTTTCTTGAATACCTACTCTGTGGTATTCTGTTATAGCAGCACACAAGAGACTAAGACACCATACATGGTGATACTGACCTGAATAAGGTTTTGTTATGCTGATTTCTATTTTCAGAAAGAAAAGGGACGTGGTTAAAATTATGATTGCTTGAAAGATGGAGTAACAGTTTCCTTCCTGTCTGGAGGGAGAAATCTAAAAGAAAATGACTCAAAATCATACACCTATCCTTTAGCTGCTGTTACAGCAATGCTCATGTTATGATATCCATGATGTATTAAGGATATTTTATTCCCTTCTTCACTAAACCCCCAAATCTATCTGGGAACCTTTCGCATTGCTGCTAGCTGAGCAGATCTGTCTCTTAACTGTTAGTAATGATGCTGTGATCACATTCTATATGTCCTTAGGAGGAGAGTTATTAATGGTAGTAAATATTAATATATATTATTGCTTGTCAAAATGCAATTCTTCAGAGTGTTGAGTCATTCTTCTTATATAATGTCTTCTTCAGAGAGAATTAATGTAGTGTCCCAAGAGATTCTTGGAATTCCTAATGACAGATTTTGTGGATCAATTAGTTTCACTTATCATCAGTAAGTCTAAATAACAAATCGACACTTTTAGTTGTCTTTTTGACAGAAATAACTGAGGGCAATAGTTTTTGCTCCCTTGAATGGAGGAGAGTAAGAGTGGAGATAGTAAGGTGAATGGAGAGTGCTTGGTTGTAGGGATCCATTTTCTGTGGCTACAGAGCAGTGGGTTTCTCCAGAAGAGTAATGGAGTGACAGTTAAGCTAGACAGAACAATGAGTAAAATTTATTTTTTCTGAGACACATTAGAAATCTTACAACATACTGATTCACACAAACTCTACTAACATTGTCTCACTATCGATCTAAGTATGTGAAAACTTTTGCTGTGGTTGTTTTAAATATGCCACTATTAAATAGTGTCTACCCACTGGACCATGTCATGAATAATTTTAAATCACTAAAGAAAAATGAGCAAATTTGTAATAACATTTTATGTATACTTTTAATTATTAATCATGTGTATTCCAACTTGGAAAAAAAGTCTCAATAAATAGTTGTTGAATTATATTTTTCATTTGTGGCAAAAGTTTTCAAGGTTAGAGAGTTCTGGAGATTTACTGCACAATAATTTGCATATACTTAATAATGCAGAACTATGATCTTAACTGTCAAGTTGGTAAATTCATTATTCTGTGTATTTGCCACACTTAATTATAAAAAGTAAAAAATTCTAATTAAAATATTTCTCTGAATGTAGGGTAAGAATTCCTGGGTCAGAGTATGTTTATTTTCAGGAAGTATCAGTACAATATCCTGCTTGAAACATTTGCTTTCAAAGTGCCTCCTGGCCTCAAATTTTTGTCCCCCACTTTCCATACATTGATCACTCACATGCTGTCCATGGAAGACATCCCCAGTCCTATTCAATCACTGAGTCCAGCTCAAGGTCTGGAATCCCCTGAGGTAGAGCTCTCTAAACATTTGTTCTTCTAAATCCCCTTATATGTGAACTAAAAGCAACTTGCCTTCTCCTGCCATGGCTGAAGGCTCCGTGACCATTATCCTCTTTGTTTCTTTCCAGAACTTTTTGAACTCTGAAAACTGTCTTTAACTCTGAGAAGTTTAATTGTCCAGAAATTAAATATTCAAAGACTTCTTAGTACAAAATTGGTGTTTAGTAAGCATTATTTTTTACTCAAAATCTAAAATGTTTTTGAACTACCTGTTTGCCTTCAGTTTCTTGTGCCAGTGAGCACATTTCAAGTCCTTTTATGAACATACCTCTTAAAGTTTGACCTACTTCCTTCACACTTTCTTTATTTTCCTCCTTACATTTCCCTCCTGCCTTCCTCCTCCTCCTCCTCTTCTATTTCACCTTTTGTCTTCTTTCCTTGCTCTCCTCCTCCTTCTTTCTTCTCCTTCCTTCTTCTTTTCCTTCTTCTCCTCTATTCTCTCTCTGAAGGAAGGAAGTTTTCCTTGGGAACTTAGGAACTGAGTGAAAATGCTACACCATGAATTTAGCCTTTCCCTGAGTGAGTTATTCAACTGAAAGGATCCATTGGTCTATTATCATTAAAAGTGTAACCACATGCAATTGTGGGTTCTGTTTGTGTTTATTTCTTGTGATAATTCTCAAAGCAGTGTCTCCCCAACAAAGAAAGCAAGGGGGTTTGATTGGAGAAACATACATATATTGATATAGGAAAGAATCATCACTGTATTTAGAAACAGGCACATTCCTGAGCATGCTCAGTTTGAGGATATATATTGTGTGATTAAAAAGTGCAGAAGAAACTGCCTCTGAGTGGAGAATTTAGTATTATAATGTGCAAAGTTTAGGTCACTTAAAAGAGTCCATCATAATGAATGAGTGAATTTGGCTAGTTCCTTGCAAATTTCTTTTAAGGGCTTTGTCTGAAACAAAAGAAAAAAAAATAAAAAAGAAAGAAAGACACAACTCTCAAAGAGCATTGACAGTTGTTTAAATCAGTAGCAGCTTCAAACATACCCCATAAGCAAAGGTGCTTGCTTCTAAATATACCTGAGTAGCAGATAACAAGAGTTACTTATGAATCTTGTATTTTTGTCTTTAGTACCTACTCAATTATCATTTTCAACCCTGAACCCCAGGACATTTATTTTCTTTCTTTTTTGCTATAAAATTTGCAATTCTTTTCTGACATCATATTTTTCTTGTAATACTTTAACACCATCAGTAATAACTAATAAACAGAAATATTCCATTGTTCAAACACTTTTTCAGGAGCTCTGAATTTGGACAGCATGTGATCTACCTTACAGTTTACTACAATTTTGTTGAAAATATTTATTCAATGTCTGAGCCCTCCTCAAAAGGACATTGAACCATCTAGACTAATGTCATCTTTATGCCAATGCCATACATTCATTTTAAGGAAACTTAAGTTCAAAGTACTAATTTCTGAATCTGTCAGTGCAACAGTTGAACCTGCTGAAAAAAATAAATGTGGACATCTCAGAGATGTAGTAATATCACACTCTGGTACTGCAGGTTGGTCGAATTTCTTGTTAATTCTTCACTAAGCAGTAACATGAATATTCTGGACTCTTCCGCCTTGAGGCTTTGATATTTCCAAGCAGTTTGTTTCCATCTGTATGAATGATATTTGCAAATCAGCATAAAGAGTAGTATCAGCACACATAAAGGACTAGGCCTAGCATGTGCAACATTTTAACATTTTTGTCCAGATTCTTCTGGCCAAAGCTGTTGATAGGGCAAAGCTATCATTATGACTTGGATCTTCAGTGTCCCCCAAAGTTTCAAGTTCAGCGGTAGGGTTTTGGGGAAGTGACTGGATCTCAAGGATTCTGAATGAACTACTGGGATGTGGAACCTGGTTAAAGGAGGAACGTCACTGGGTATGTGCCCTGGAAGGTTTGATCTTCTCTCTGACCTCTTCTCCTTTCTGCTTCCTGGTTGCCAAGAGCTGACAGATCTTCTCCACGTCACCCTTCCACCTAGTGTTCTTCCTTACCTCAGGCAAGAACTATAAAACCAGCTGACAGTGAACCTGAACTAGCAACCAAGATGAATCTTTTCTCTTGTAAGTTGTCCTTGTTAGTAATTTCATCACTGGGATGAAAAGTTGACTAGCATACCTGTCTTGAAGGAACCCTGTGAAATGGAAAAGAACACATAGATAGGGGGGTGCATCATTAGTCTTTGCCTACACACTTTTCTTATAAATTCTTACGTATGATGTTCTTATGTATTTGTTTTTACACCTCACTGTACAAATTACTTTCATAACTCATGCCGTCTATTTTCATTACTCTTACTTGAAAGTGCACTTCCCCTTAACATTGATTTACATTTAAAAATTTTTTTAAATTATTTACTTATTTTTTAATTTTATGGACTGCATTTTGATTCATTGTACACTAATGGGGTACATCATTTCATTTCTATGGTCGTGCATGGTATAGATTCATACCATTCGTGTAACCATACATGTACATAGGGTAATGATGTCTCACTCATTCCACCATTTTTCATACGCCCTCCCTCTCATTTCCTTCTAAAAAATCTAAAGTTCCTTCATTCTTCTCTTACTCCTGACCTCTGCCACCCCCATTATATATCAACATCCACTTATCGGGGAAAACATTTGGCTTTTGTTTTTTTGGGATTGGCTTATTTCACTTAGTATGATATTCTCCAATTCCATCAATTTATCTGCAAATGCCATATTATTCTTCTTTATGGTTGAATAATATTCCATTGTGCACATATACCACAGTTTCTTTATGGAATATAAGTTGAAGTTATGTAAAATACATCTGATTAGAAACTTTAAGAAACTTTATATGGTTTGTCTAATAATTTGTTTCACTCTTTTGGAAAGTTCATGTATTTCTTAGAGGGGCATGGGAAACTACATTCTATAAATTGAAATAAAGATGCATGGTACACCACTACTGCTAAACTATAGCTGATATAAGTTTTAGTTGAAAATGAACTTTGATGCTTAAATTATAAGAATATTGAGGTTGTTATGACCAAAAATTCATGAAAATTAAATTTATTTTTTTCTTCAAAATGAATATGAATTTGTGATTTTATAACAGTATTATCTCATTTGTTCTTTCTGGACTTATATCTACCTGAGATAGATAGGCAGGCAGGCAGATTGGTAGATGAACAGATAGACGATAGATATCATCGAAATGGCGGTGCAACCGAAGGAGGCGCTGCAGCTGGAAAGTGCAGTTGAGGTCGGTTTCCTGCGCTTCTTCCAGAGCATGCGGGAGAAGCCAACCACCACCGTGTACCTCTTCGACCAGGGCGACTTCTACACTGCTCACAGTGAGGACGCGCTGCTGGCCGCCCTCGAGGTGTTCAAGACCCAGGGGGTGATCAAGTACTTGGGACCAGAGCAAAGACTCTGCAGAGTGTTGTGCTTACTAAAATGAATTTTGAATCTTTTGTAAAAGATCCTCTTCTGGTTCGTCAATATAGAGTTGAAGTTTATAAAAACAGAGCTGGAAATAAGGTATCCAAGGAGAATGATTGGTATTTGGCATTTAAGGCTTCTCCTGGCAATCTTTCTCAGTTTGAAGACATTCTGTTTGGTAACAATGATATGTAAGCTCCCATTGGAGTTGTGGGTGTTAAAATGTCCACAGTTGATGGTCCACGGCAGGTTGGAGTTGGGTATGTTGATAACATACAGAGGAAGCTAGGACTGTGTGAATTCCCTGATAACGATCAGTTTTCCAATCTGGAGGCTCTCCTAATTCAGATTGGACCAAAGGAATGTGTGTTACCAGGAGGAGAGAATGCTGGAGATATGGGGAAACTGAGGCAGGTTATTCAGAGAGGAGGAATTCTGATCACAGAAAGAAAAAGAGCTGACTTTTCCACAAAAGACATTTATCAGGATCTAAATCGGTTGTTGAAAAGCAAAAAGGGAGAACAGATGAATAGTGCTGTCTTGCTGGAAATGGAGAATCAGGTTGCAGTTTTATCACTGTCTGCAGTAATTAAGTTTTTAGAACTCTTATCAGATGATTCAAATTTTGGACAGTTTTAATTGACCACTTTTGACTTCAGCCAGTACATGAAACTGGATATTGCAGCATTTAGAGCTCTCAACCTTTTCCAGGGTTCAGTTGAAGACACTACTGGCTCTCAGTCTCTGGCTGCATTACTGAATAAGTGCAAAACCCCTCAAGGACAAAGACTGGTTAACCAGTGTATTAAGCAGCCTCTCATGGATAAGAACAGAATAGAAGAAGATTAAATTTAGTGGAAGCTTTTGTAGAAGATGCAGAATTGAGGCAGAGTTTACAAGAAGATTTACTTCGTCAATTCCCAGATCTTAATCGATTTGCCAAGACATTTCAAAGACAAGCAGCAAACCTTCAAGATTGTTACTGACTCTATCAGGGCATAAACCAACTCCCTAATGTTATACAGGCTCTGGAAAAATATGAAGGGAAGGTCATCCTCTTCCACTGAGCACACACAGCTTTGCTTCAGACATACGTGAAACAGTGAGAAAGAAAACACCTGCCTAAGCCAACCAGATTAACCGAACTGACTGACTATCAGCAAGATGGTAGATGTTGCAGCCAGATTACCCTCGCATCCAGAAATAGCTATTTGAAAAGATACAGACCTTTATTCATCATTTCCCTTTCCTACCCCACTCTGGAGATTAAACCTAGGCCTTGCACATGCTAGGAAAACACCAGGTATTGATGTTGGCAGCTTTTGTGACTCCTCTTATTGATCTTCGTTCTGATTTCTCAAAGTTTCAGGAGATGATAGAAACAACTTTAGTTATGGATCAGGTGGAAAACCACGAATTCCTTGTAAAACTTTCATTTGATCCTAATCTGAGTGAATTAAGAGAAGTAATGGATGACTTAGTCCACACTAATAAGTGCAGTCCGAGATCTTGGTTTGGACCCTGGCAAACAGATTAAATTGGATTCCAGTGCACAGTTTGGCTATTACTTTCGTGTAACCTGTAAAGAAGAAAAGGTTCTTCGAAACAATAAAAACTTTAGTACAGTAGATATCCAGAAGAATGGTGTTAAATTTTCTAACAGTAAGTTGTCTGCTTTAAATGAAGAATACACTAAAAATAAAGCTGAATACGAAGAGGCCCAAGATGCCATTGTCAAAGAAATTGTCAATAGTTCTTCAGGCTATGTAGAGCCAATGCAGACACTAAATGATGTGTTAGCTCAGCTAGATGCTGTTGTCAGTTTTGCTCATGTGTCAAATGGACCACCTGTTCCATATGTACAACCCGTCATTTTGGAGAAAGGACAAGGAAGAATTATCTTAAAAGCATCCAGACATGCTTGTGTTGAAATTCAAGATGAAGTTGCATTTATTCCTAATGATGTACACTTTGAAAAAGATAAACAGATGTACCACATCATTACTGGTCCCAATATGGGAGGTAAATCAATATATATTCGCCAAACTGGGGTAATAGTACTCATGGCCCAAATTGAATGTTTTGTTCCATGTGAATCAGCAGAAGTATCCATTGTGGACTGCATCTTGGCTCGGGTCGGGGCTGGTGACAGTCAGTTAAAAGGAGTCTCCACATTCATGGCTGAAATGCTGGAAACTGCTTCTATCCTCAAGTCTGCAACCAAAGATTCTTTAATAATCATAGATGAATTGGGAAGAGGAACCTCTACCTATGATGGATTTGGACTAGCATGGGCTATATCCCATTACATTGCAACAAAGATTGGTGCTTTCTGCATGTTTGCAACCCATTTTCATGAACTTACTGCCTTGGCCAATCAGATACCAACTGTTAATTACCTACATGTCACAGCACTAACCACTGAAGAGAACTTAACTATGCTTTATCAGGTGAAAAAAGGTGTCAGTGATCAGAATTTTGGAATTGACGTTGCAGAGCATGCTAATTTCCCTAGGCATGTAATAGAGTGTGCCAGACAAAAAGCCCTGGAACTTGAGGAGTTTCAGAGTATTGGAGCCTCACAAGGACATGATGAAACAGAACCAGCAGCAAAGAAGTGCTGTCTGGAAAGAGAGCAAGGTGAAAAAATTATTCTGGAGTTTCTATCCAAGGTGAAGCAAGTGCCTTTTACTGAAATGTCGGAAGAAAACATTACAATAAAATTAAAACAACTGAAAGCTGAGGTGATAGCAAAGAATAATAGTTTTGTAAATGAAATCATTTCACGAATAAAGATTACTACATAAAAAAAAAACAATGGAATGAAGATAGTGTTGATAAACTGTAGTCTGTAAGACTTTTGTTTCATATTAACCCCTTTTCCACAGTGTTTGAGTGGTTGACTAATGGTGCCCATAGGATATCAATTTAATAAAATACATAGTGATAGTACATTTTCAAAAATCTTTATTTTGGAAATTGAGAGCTGTAACTAAGGACTATTTAAATGGACACAAGCAATAGTAAGCAATGTGCCGAATTTTATAAAGTCATGTTAAAAAAAAAAGAAGATAGATACCATCACTATACTTAAATACATATTAAGACCTGCACAGAGTGCACAGAATTAGAATGACTGACAATCCTATTTGGCAGATTTATAATTTTTCATGCTTTGCCCACATTTTAATTTACTAAATAATATTTTTCAAAAATTCTAATTACATTTTATTTTTAGAACCATTTAGATTTAGAGGAAAAAAATGCAAAGACGTACAGAGAAATTCAACATGTCCACAACCAGTTTCTCCAACTATAAAAATCTTTGAAGATTATGGTATGCTTGCAACCAGTAAACCAACATAGACATGTTATTATTGGCTACATATTCTGTTGTGCATTCTCTTGGAGGTCATCTTTATCTTAATGGCAAAATACACTTTTGGAAGAGTTAGAGTCAAGGCCATAGTTTTCAACCATTTCCATAAGTTTAAATGGACAGGAGGAAGTAAATATCAGGAAGAGTGAGCCTTTGTTGACCTCCTTCCTTCAAGCCTGGCTATTGAACTCCAAAGGCTCTATTCTTTCCATAAGAGGGAGTCATAGCTTTTAGCTTCAAAACACTGTGGGTAAATATTAGGGAAAAGCAATATATGATAGTTTAAAATTTTTCTTTCTTTCTTTATTTTTGCTATGTTTATTTTGGATTTAGCAACAATGTGGTAGCTAATTAGTTATTTTCATCTTGTAAGAAAATAAGTGATATCATGAAGAATAAATATGCCATGTTTTTATTTTAACTTGTTTGCTTGCAGAGACCACTGATGCTACTGAGCTTCCATGGCAGGAGCCTTAAGAATCAGTAAGAGGCATAAATTCTAAGCACAATAAAAGAGAGCCAGCAGATAAAATCTCTCTCTGCTCCCCACACAACCCACGCAGTCTTACCTGAATGTTTACTTATGCTAGTATCTTCAGCTCCTCTGATGACATTCACTGAGGAAGAGCTACTCTTATTGCAAAAAGGTGTTCATTTTGACCTTTCCTTTATTTTTGAAAACCCCCTTTTAAAAAAATCTTATGTTTTCATCTTTTCTGCTTTCTTGGAAATAGTAGTATTTATCTAAAGTAGTCTTAGCCTAAATGTTCTCTTGCCACAGCCTATGCCCCACCACCCCTGGGAAGCTGAGCTAAATTAGTTTCTAAATGAAAATTGCAATATATATTTAAATAAAAATTATATATCAATATAAAATTATTTATGTAAAAGTTACTATATGGCTGAGAGCATCTAAAAATTAAAGAAAATGTTTCCAAACAGCTAAAATTAGGGTTCAGTGGTTGAGATACTAGAAGGTGGTTGCATATTCTAATAATAATAATAATAATAGAATTTCAATATCAAGAAAACAAAATGGAATTAGCCAAAGTTAAGTTTTATAAGCTAAGAGAATTCATTCATTTAGCAAAGCAATTTCCAAATGTTGGCTTGTGCTAGTACTGGGGAATACAAAAGTAAAAAGAAACAAACCACATCAAGTAAATAGAATTTCTGACAGTAGGAAGATTATCTTTTGACACAGGGGTGCTGTAAATGGATCAAGAAATTATACTATCCTGTATGTAAAATTTAGATCTATCTGTGGCCTAAAACTGGTAATTTATCATTATTCTTTTTCATATCTCAAATCATATAAAGGTATTTTATTCCACAAACCCCTTTAGTTTGTTATGAGAGTAAATAGTAACATATAAAGAAAAAAGACTACAGTACAGTATTAGAAGTTTGAATGTAGGTCTTGTGAACATTCCAGAAAGAAAGCTGAGTTTAACAGCTAAAACATTTGTTTTTGTTTTGTTTTGTTTTGTTTTTTTCTCAGTTAAAAGGTAAGATGGACTCAAATTCTCCCCCCACCCCCTTGGTACTATTTCTTATGCAGTGGGGCTATTTTTAGTAACAGGAACTTGACATCACCTGAGTATTTGCAATAGTGCTAATCTTGGGCCTTCATTTTCTGTGACTCACCCTTTGACTTGCTTTCCCAGGAGGAATCCCTGGACACCCATTTTGCTTCCTCCTTAGAGTGGAGTCCAGGGCTGAGAACCTCCAGGCCAGTGAGCCAGGATCACAGCTCTGAGCTCTGAGCAACTAACTCCAGCTTCTTTCCAAATAGTGCCCTATGCTGACCTTCTCTTCCTGGTTTTCCAGAGCCTTGTAAATTTACCCAAACGTGTCTATTAACACCTAGAGTGTTGTCCTTAAACTCTTTTTGGAGGTCTTTTCTTAGATTGTGTTGATTTTCTCCTCTTTCCCTTTCTCTATTTTTTTTTTTTTTTTTAGATTTCTGAATCTGTTCCCCTTCCTTGATTAACCTTTTATAAATATCTATCATCTATTAATTTATTTAATCCTTAAAAAAACAGTTGTGTGATTTTACTGAATAGACAACCATATTGGAAAGGTTAATAAATATTCATGATGGCAAAATAATTGTATCTAAATTATTTTCATTTTAAAATTCAGAGATATATTGCCATTATACCTAATTTATATAGTTCCTGAATTTGTGTTTGACCTTTATTTATATTTTTAAATTTTTTTTGGATTATTAAATATATAAAATCATCAATAATATAAAAATGAAGCAAGATCCATTTGATAATCTTTATCAATAATTTTGTCAAAAATGGAGTTTTAGTCAAAAGTGGGAGAACATTTATTTGATGACAATTTTAGATACTAAAACTATCAGTTTTTCTAAAATATAGGAGATACAAAAATGGAGGAACACATGCATGAAGAAACTTGTTCTCTGATATAAAAAGGTATGTGAGAATCACTCCATCTAAGCTAATCATTAATGCTAAATTAGAAATCATCATAAAGATGATAATTTTATCAGAAAAAAATGTTCTCCTATTTTCTTTCCATATATTATGATAAATATAAGAATCAACCACTTAGAAAATGTTAAAACCACTGGCTAATCTGCTAGTTAGGCATGATATGTGCTTACCCTGTTTTAAAATTTATCTCAGCAAAATTTTTATTCTGGTCTCTATAATGTTAATATCTCATAATTTGTACATTTAACAAGTATGAACGGGACAGGAGTTTTTCCAAGTCTTTAAAACAAACCTTAAAGTTCAATGTATTTTTAAGTATAGATAAAATAAAATTATCAATATTGCACAAGATGAGTTAGTCAGGTTCCTATCGTTTTAGGATATTGTCAAAAATGGAGATGAGCAAATATCAAAACAGAGCCTATATTATAGTTTTAAAATACGTTTTTCAATTGGTATTTTCCCATTGTAGAAAAAGTGTTCTCAAGACTGTCACTGTGTTTAAACAGTTTACTCTGTAGCCAGGTGTGGTGAGGTGGAGTTACTGTTGGGGGGATTTCTATGCTGGGTAATAACAGGTGAGCAGGGGATGAACTGTGTATTCTGCCAGCACAGTTTAAACCAGTAGAATTGTTTTCCTTTAATTTCAGTTTAATGTCTCTGAAAGGTATTTATGGAGTTTGTATTATTTTATAAATATGTTTGCATCCTCACCATTAACACAAATCATTGAATTTGATTTTTCTGTTCAGGACAATGTAACTAAATTCTTTTCTCCTAAATAACTGCATAGGAATTAACAGCAAAAGTCCACCAGTTTATTTTCATTGGAGATAAAGGACTGGAAATATTCAGTAGCAGAGTATGGTATGGAATAGAATCTGTTTATCCCTTTTGTGATTCTTCATTTAGTAAAAGAATTATGGTTTGGTTTGTAGACATTTTGGAAAAGACACTGTAAGACTAGAACATGTTTATGAACTTGTCATTACTAGACAGATATCAAACTAGATTTTGTTCATCAATAAGAAATACATGGAATAAATCAACAAGAAATAGTTTGAAACAGGTTAATACAGTTACTAAAATCTTTTGTTATTTTATTTTGGGATATTTACCTGAAAATGCGGCAGAAGATGGCAGTATAAATCCTTTTAATTTAGACAAAGTTTAACATTCAATTTATTTAGAAAGTATTAATATATACAAAAACTTTTCATTAAAATAATTTATAATTTTGTCATTACTTAAATATCATTTGATTGAAGTCATGGTTTATATTATTACTATTATCAGATGGTTTATTACATAAAATGTCATTTCTTATATATAAACATATCAACTGATAAACTATAAGACTGTTTTAAAAAGTAAAATTTAAACAAATACTGCCTAATGTAATTATTTTTAATTTGTAATGTCACTTTCCATGGCGTTAGATGCATACTTTAATGATACATACATAAGATTTCAACAATAATACAATCATTAAACTCAATCTGGAAATTTTTTAAAAATATGGAAAAGGTGAAAAAAATCAAAGATTATTTTCTTGGTAGTAGTTTACTTCCTCAGTGTGTTCAGCAACTTTGCTGAGATTTTTCTGGCAAAGCGAGTTAAAATAATCATATGGAAGATATACCAGAACTAACATAAACCAATAGAGAAGGTAAATTAACCAACAAACATGGAATACCATAAATTGATTTAAATAGAAAAAAACAATCAATTGCTACATTGTAATGGTTGTTTGAATTGACTTACTTGAATTGAATTCCTTAGGTAACTTTTTTAATAAACTGTGACCTATGTTGAATTTACAAGTATATTGTAACTTTAGACTTAAGACTGACTTTAGTAGCTCATCACCTAATTTTTTAAGTTCATTTTGTTTAATTGAACTCTTCATTTTTCAAATGCCTCATAAGATAATATGAAGCAAAATATATTGGAGAGTTCATTTTAAAAAGTTAGTATTGAAGCTAAGAAAATAGGGTTTATGTATTACTCTCCTGATTCCAAATACTTCCCATTTCAACAGCACTTTTTTTAAGCAGTGCAATAAAATAATAGTGCATGGATAAACATATAGAAATACTTTTAATCTTCTGAAATGTACAGAATGACTTTAAGTAGAATCAATATTCCATTTTTAACCCAGTATGTTAATATTTAAACCTGTGAAAACAAAAATGAAACAATGTTAACTTACCAATATTCCTTTAATCCTTGATAACTCACAATTAAAAGAGATAGGAACAATATAAACAATGATTTTGAGAACGGAAGAAAGCTCTTTCTAAATTATCAAGACATCTAATAGTTTTTCACCAGAACATATTTTGACATGGTTCTTTTTAGTATGCTGAGTTGTGCTTAGGGAGAATTGGTAGCTTAAAATTGTATACTCTCAAATGCCGACCCAGTCTTAACATCTATCAAAATAATATGAAAATAGTAATACCATGTTAAAACACATAATTATAATAGCACTCGTTTTACCCATCTACACACTAAACTGCATGGTCAAGGAAAAATTAAGCCAAAGTGAACAGGAATTGTTATTTCAAATGCATCATCTGTTTTGTTCTTTAAAAATCCATTTTTTTCTTTTTATAATCTCTAAATACAAGCATACAAAGAAAATATTATTAATAAGCATTGCAATATGTGAAATACTAGCTAATATCTTGTGTATCTGAAATGTATAAGCTAGAGAAATTTAATAATATATTTTCATGTGTGTCTAAGTATAATAAAGAGTAGTGAGTTGGGGATAAAAATAAGTTAGCTGGATAGTAGAAATCAATTAAAGAATAAATTCAAGTCTCCTGTGTGGCCCATAGGATTGTCTAACACAAAATATGAATGTAAAAGGAAGCACTAGAGAAGAGAGACTCACTGGCATACAATAGAAGGAGCACATTTGTCTTCCACAGGATGCAGGGGAAGCTGTCTTCTTAGGAGAGTGAAAAACTTCAAGCTAGAGAGTAGATAGGAAATGGTAGAAGTTAAATTTAAATGAAGAAAGATATCCTAAGAATTGATATTGGAGTAAGGTGTAACCATGGAATGCTAGAACAGAAGAGGGAAATGGGTAAAATGATAAGGAAACAGAGAATGTGCATGCATTTTCCTTTATGATTGGCAATGCCAGGTATGTTGGATTTAGAAGGCAAAACGTAGTTCTGAAGAAATAATTTAGGAATTTACCTGGCAGATGGTGGATTTGCAGTCCTTCTTTTTGTCCTTATAATATAATAGGTAGATATGATTTAGAGCCAGTTGAGATATATTTTTTAACTTTAAATTTTATATTCTCTGATATTTAATATACTGTTATCATCTTTCCCAAAACTATCAAAGACATAATTTTTAAACAATGTTGATAGATTTTTTTAAGAAAGATTGATAAATTAGCTCCTTTAATTATGCTATTTTTCATATTGTTACCAAATAACTTAAAAGGGGATGGAGAAAAAGAAAGAAGATGATTTTCCAATAAATGCAATTCATTTATTTCCAATAAATTCTGTAATCTAACTTATTTGCTTTTTCATATTCCTATTGACTGGGGGAAAATATGTCTATAATGTGTACAATTGTTCTGTATGTCATCTGGGTAATCTATTAATAAATCAAAATTTTGATGATTGCCATACTTATATGACAAGATTTTAAAAAGAAAGTTAAAATACATTAACTGTTCAAATCTCACATTGCCTATTCCATGCCACTGCAGTGTATTAAGTGTTGGCAAGATTAGAAGGCAAATTCTGATGAAGGAAACTTGATGCTTGAACTGCGAAAGTTTGTAATTTCATTATTGTCCTCTAACCTCAGTGTGATAGGGGTTGGGTCCAAGAGCATGATGCAGTTAGACCTTGGCTTTACCTAAATCTAACCAACTATGGTGGATGAAAATAAAGCAAAGCCAGCAAAAGTCTCTATGAAGAAAGTAAAGTGAGCCAAGAGGAGAAAAACAGAAAGTAGTCCCTACAGGGTATTGTTAAAAATCAATTTGACAAATGATACTAATAAATAGGCTGAGTACTTGAGGACTGAGAAGGACTCATTGAATCTTAAAATAGATAAATTATTGACAACCTCAGTGACTGCTGGAGAAAAAAAATCAGAAGTTATACAGAACATCTGAAAAGAAAAAATATATATGAGGAACATGCAGTCTACTTTCAAAGAACACTATTCCATTCTTAGCATATAAAAGTATATTTTTAACATACTATAATTGCATGTATGTTTCTGTCTTACAAGAAAATTGAATTTATTTTAAAATTTTATTTATTTATTTATTTATTTACATTTAAGTAGACAATTATTGTACTGCTCAAGAATAACATTATTTTCCGACTAACCTTTGTCATGAAAGAGAACTATCTAAATCACAAAGTGCAGTGTTTTTTTCCCCACTGTGCACAAATGCAGTACAACTTTTCATTCCTCTGCTTGTACACGATGTAGAGTCACACCATTTGTGTTATCATACATGTACATAGGGTAGTGATGTTTGTCTCATTCCACCATCTTTCCTTCCCCCTGCACCCTCCCCTCCCCTCATTTTCCTCTACACAATCCAAAGTTCCTCCATTATTCCTTACTCTCAAACCCCATTATGTATCGGCATCCATTTATCAGAAAGAACATTGACCCTTTGGTTTTTTGGGATCAGCTTACCTCACTTAGCATGACATTCTCCAGTTCCTTCCATTTACCTGCATGTGCCATAATTTTATTCTTTTTTATGGCTGAGTAATATTCCATTGTGTATATTTACCACAGTTTCTTTATCCATTCATTTACTGAAGGGCATCTAGGTTGGTTCCACAATCTAGCTATTGTAAATTGAGCTGCTATAAACATTGATGTAGCTGCTTTACTGTAATTTGCTAACTTTAAGTCCTTTGAGTATAAGCCAAGGAGTGGGATATTTGGGTCAAATAGTGGGTCCATTCCAAGTTTTGTAAGAAAGTGCCATACTTTCTTACAATTGGTTGCACTAATTTGGATCCCACCAGCAAGGTATGAGTGTACCTTTTTCCCCATATCCTTGCCAACACCTATTGTTGCTTGTATTCTTGGTAATAACCATTCTAATTGGAGTGAGATGAAATCTTAGGGTAGTTTTGATTTGCATTTCTCTAATTACCAGAGATGTTGAATATTTTTTTCATATATTTGTTGATTAATTGTATATCTTCTTATGTGAAGTGTCTGCTCAGTTCTTTAGTCCATTTATTGATTGAACTATTTGTATGTTTAGTGTTAAGTTTTTTGAGTGCTTTATAAATTCTGGAGATTAGTGCTATATCTGAAGTGCATGTAGTAAAGATTTTCTCCCACTCTATAGACTCTCTCTTCACATTATTGATTGTTTCCTTTGCTGAGAAAAAGTTTTTTAGTTTGAATCCATCCCATTTGTTGATTTTTATTTTTATTTCTTGGACTTCGGGAGTTTATTAAGGAAGTCAAGTCCTAAGCCGACATAATGAAGATTTGGGCCTATTTTTCTTCTATTTGGTACAAGGTCTCTGGTCTAATTCTGAGGTCCTTGATCCATTTTGAGTTGAGTTTTGTGCAGGGTGAGAGATAAGGGTCTAATTCTATTTTGCTACATCTGGATTTCCAGTTTTCCTAGCACCATTTGTTAAAGAGGTTATCTTTTCTCCATTGTGTTTTTGGCACCTTTGTCTAGTATGAGATAACTTTATTCATGTGGATTTGTCTCTGTGTCTTCTGTTGGGTACAATTGGTCTATCTGTCTATTTTGGTGCCAATATCATGCTGTTTTTGTTGCAATTTCTCTGTAGTACAATTTAAGGTCTGGTATTGTGATGCCTCCTGCTTCACTCTTTTTGCTAAGTATTGCTTTGGCTATTCTGGGTCTCTTATTTTTCCAAATCAATTTCATGATTGCTTTCTCTATTTCTATGGAAAGAGACATTAGGATTTTAATTGGAATTACATCGAATCTGTATAGCACTTTGGTAGTATGACCATTTTGCCAATATTAATTCTGCCTATCCAAGAACATGGGAGATCTTTCCATCTTCTAAGGTTTTGGTTAATTTCTTTATTCAGTGTTCAGTAATTTTCATTGCAGAGGTCTTTCACCTCTTTTGTTAGATTGATTCCCAATTGTTTTATTTATTTATTTTTTTTGACAATACTGTGAATGAGGTAGTTTTTCCTAATTTCTCTTTCAGAGGATTCATCACTTATGAATAGAAATGCATTAGATTTATGACTGTTGATTTCATACCCTGCTACTTTGTGGAATTCATTTATTAGTTCCAGAATTTTCTGGTGGAATTTTTTGGATCCTCTAATTATACAATCATGTCATTGGCAAATAGTGATTGTGTGAGTTTTTCTTTTTCTATTAATATCCCTTTAATGTCTTTCAACTAATTGCTCTGGCTAGAGGGCAATGTGTCTTATTCTCTACAGAGAAAATTCTTCAGGCCTTGTGCTTCCTTCAGAAGAATTTTTGTATCTTGTTCTTTGATTTTTTTCTTCTACATTTATTTAGTATATTCCATAAGAATTTTTTGATACTTACATCTCTTTGATATTATGACAATATATAAAATCTCTAAGGGAACAGATAACTGTGCTTTATTATATCTTCCAATGCATTTTAACAGATACAGTGAATTTTTCAAAGAGCATAAGCACATTTCTCTTTGACTTATTAGCAATTGTTATCAAAGTGGAATTTCATAATATGGAAAATTTAAAGAGCTTAGTCTTTTGTGTATGTTTGTGTGGTTGCATGTATGAAAAATTACAACTTGGTGGAAATAGGAAGGACCAAAAATAATAGAAAATCATAAGGAGAAGTACTGAGTTGGAGAACTTCCATTGCCATCTACCAAGACTTTGCAATTATAATCCATAACCCTGCATAAGACTGGACCCAAAAAAAACAAGTAGACCACTGGAACATTACAGAGATTCAATAAACATACTAATACATAAAGGATATCTAGAATTTTTTTTTACATACAAGTAACACTAAAATATAGTCTGGGAAATATATTCCTTTCATTGATTGAGTTGACTCAATTTGTTCACTATGGAATCATTGAGACTCATGGTACTCAATCTATAAAATCAGTGTTTTACAGATTGTAAAACCACGGCAATTGGTACACTTGAAAAACACTAAACTAAAACATAAATTTTGATATACTTTACATTTAAATTTGAGAGTTTAAAAAATACCAAGACTCTGCTGATATTGTAAAATTGCAGCTCATGAAATAGAATAAAATATTTGTGTATATCTGGCAAAATACTAGCATACAGAATACATTAGGTAAATTAAACATGAATAGGAAAAAAGACAATGTAATAAAATTTTGCATGTGTTAAACCATCCTTGTATGCCATGGGTAAGTCTTGCTTCTCACAATGTCTGATACTTTTAATGTGCCATTGAATATTTTTTTCTCAAATTTTCTTGCGCATTGTGCATCATTGTATATCAGGGATATTGGTCTGTAACTGTTTTCTTGTAATTTCTTTGTGTATATCAGGTATTGACATAATTCTATTCTAGTGTAAGGAAATTTAAATGTTCTTTGATTCAATTTTGGGGGTAGTTTGAGAAAAAATGCAATTAATTCTTCTTTAGTGTCTGGTAAAATTTATTGTTGGGCCATACAATCCTTCTACAGATTTTGGGTTTAGTATTTTTGTTTGTTTCTGTTTTGTTTTGTTTTTCCATAAAGCTTTCATACAGCAAAGGAAACAAAGTGAAAATACAGAGTATAAAGTGGAGAAAATATATTTGAAAAAATATTCTAGCTTCTAAATATATTTGAAAATACTCTAGCTTCTAATATTCTAAGTTAATCAGTAAAGTATTTAATGGCAAGAAAAATGTACTAATAGACATTTCTCCAAATAAAACATAAATGGCCACAAGGTGTATAAAAGAAAAATGCCAAAAATCAATATACAAGGGAAATGCAGAATAAGTTATCATTAAGATGGATATTTTATAAATAAAAATGAAACAAAACAAAACAAAATAAAGGGTACGTTTTAGCAAAGATGAAGAGGAACAGAAATGGAAACCCTTATTCACTGTTGTAGGAATGTAAGTTGTTATAGTCAATGTGAAAAAGAATACAAGGATTCCTCATAAAATTAAAAATAGAAGTGTCATATAATACAGCAATTAATACAGTTTAAAATTAACAAATATACATTTCTGAGTATATATCCAATTATATTAATCAAGGTCTTAAAGATATATATGTACCCTCACACTTTTATGGTATTTTTCTATCAGCCAAAATATGGAAACAGCACAAATATCTATTGATGGATAAATTTCAAAAGAAAATATGGCATGTACACACAATGAAATATCATTCTGCAATAATAAGCAAGGAGATCTTCCCATTCATGATACCATGGGTGAACTGAGAGGACCTCTTCCTGAGTGAAAAGAACAAGAGTTGCATGATTCCCCCTATATGAAGTAATTAAACAAAATATTAAAATTTATAAAAGCAGAGAATTAAACAGTTTTTGCCAGGGTTGGCCTGAGGGAAATAATTCCTCAATAGGTATAGAGCTTCAGTACTGTATGCTAAGGAAGTTCTAGAGATCTTCTGGACCTACAGGTAATGATAGGGTATATATTGAGAATACACCTCATGTTTACCATATATTAAACAAACAAAACCCAAAGGAAGTGTTGGAGATGAGGAATATACTTAGTATCTTGACTATTGAATGTAATGATGGTTTCTTGGGTGTATGCATATGTCCATACACATAAATATAAATATTTGTACGCATGTATATGCAATTTTTCATATATCAAATATAACTCAAAAAGTGTAAACAAATCATATTATAAATTATATGCCCAGTCTCATTCAAAATATTAAATTGAAAAATATTTCCTTGACAGGTACACTTAATGATAATATAGAAAGTGACAAATCCCACCATTCTGCTGAACTAAAATATTTGAATAAAATAAAAATTGTATTTGCTGAATGAAATATTTGAAATTAAATATTTGAAAATATAGAAATAAAATATTTAAATTACTCATTGACCTATTCAATGGCAAAGAATCAATGACTTTAGAATCGTTCCCCTGTAGTCAGCTACATTTCATGTAATGATTGTAAGCATAATACAGTTTTTTTAATAATTTTATAATTCCTATATTAATAGAGTACTCATAAAATTCATTAAAACTTACTAGAGTTTCCAGGAAGTGTTATATTAAAATATTAAATATAGCAATAAAATATATTACTTATAATATTTTATTAGTAAATGTTTATATATGTTATTAATGACACATTTTGTTTTAATGCCTTCTTATTCAAATGGTAATGATTAAAAATTTTTAGTATGAGTAAACAAAAATTATACACTTAATTAAATCACCATTAAAACCATTATGTGGATAATGCCATGAAAATACACTATGTTTATCTTTTCCTGAATTAGCAATAATAATTTAGTATGCATGAAATATACAATGATTATAATTATTATTGGCTGGTTTATATTATTGTATTTAAAAAGATCCTGATAAAATAAACCTAATTTTAATTAAATCTTAACATATGTATTTTTGTACCAAAGGGAAAGATTTTCACATACATAATATATTTCTGTATGCAGTTTGTGTCTCTATGCACAATTATATATATATTTATATATACATAAATTATAATGTACTTCTAATGCTCTCATCTTTACCATGATATAAAGACATCAAGAAACTGTACCATGATGCCAAAAGTAATTTGTACCCTTTGATTTTATTTTCAAATTGACTAATTTAAATTTTAAAGAAAACTAATAAAACAATTTTTCAAAATATAGTAAATTTGGGGGTAAATCATAAAGATATTTCATTTCAGCTCATACCTTTTAATTGAGGTAATTCTGTCAAAGGGGATGTAGGGTCATTGGATCCAAGCAACTGTGAATACATATAATTGGCAAATGAACAATCAGCATTTCAGAACTGGTACTTGAAAGCTTTATAAAGCAGATAACTGATCACTGCATTGTTCAAGACCGGCAGGTGTTCTCACAAATTACCTGAAGTAATTTGCAGTAAAGTACTGCCACAAAGTTTCACATTAAATATGGGTATGATGTATGTAGTTCTTTCTACAGAAGTAAATCAAAGGTAGTTTTCTTCTTTTTTTTTTTCCAGGTATTTACTAATTACCATATAATTATTATCTTTGCCTATAAGAAAATATGTAGAATACATATTTTAAAAATGCAAGGTGACATTTCCAAGAGCTTAAGTTGCCTAAATGGTTAAGATTTAAATTTTTATTTTTAATGAGAAAAATGACACCTATAAAAGAGATTTGTGTGTGTGTTAGTATAGTGGTTACTAGTGGTTATTCATAGATTTGTTTTATAAGTAGTTATTAGACAATTATGCATATTTAAACTTATACACTCATCTATCAAGATGTCATAGAGGTAATTTCACCAGAGGGCATTTTTCCTTTAAGCATTTCTGAAGGCACTTAAACTTTTTTTCCAGAAAATCTTTTAGTTTATATATATATAATTTTTATATGCTTAATTTTTGATAAACCATGTGGGAGTTATGGCAATTTCTATGCTGTCAAAAGATCTTTGCAGTTGGCACAGCACATTTAGGTAGTAAAATCATTTTTTTTCTCTTTTCAACAATAAATTAAACAGCTACTATAACCTATTTACTTTATATAACTCTTAGTTCTTTATCCTTTTGATTTTTTATAACTCTTAGCTTAAATATAAACACCTTTTGCACCTGTGAAAAATATTTTCCTTTATATTTTTTTTCTGTAGGATTCTTTCTAGGTTCATTTGTTTATTGTAGTATTAATCATTTTATTAGAAACAAAGAAAAAGGAACACATTATCCTTTGCCTCCTTGGGTTACAATCATCAAAATCACTCTTCTATTTCTATGTTTTGTCCCACTAGATGTCCTTAGGGATATTCTCTCTGATAGCAATGCTATATTCTGAAATACTCTCTGAAGGACTTGCTGATACTGTTATACAGTAAACCTTCTTAATTCATAGTCAAACTATTCTCTATCAGGAAAATGTGTAGTATAATAAATATATAATGAAGTAGCATTCATTTATCATTATCAAATATTATGCACTGAATAATATATATTATATAATGTATAGTTTTATACAATGAGTGGTGCACTTGGCTTGTTTACACCAGCATCACCATGAACACACAAGCAATGCACTGCATTGTAACATTTTAACAGCAGTAAGATCACTAAGCAACTGGAGTTTTCAACGTCATTATAATTGGATGGGATCATTATCATACATGTGCATCACTGGGTAAGACATCTATTATGCAGTGTCTCATAGCAAAATATTATTATCTCTTATTCAAACTTCTTTGCTACAAATTTTTCTCTCTAATACAGACACATAAATTTTAATGTTTACAAATTAGAAAAATTTAAAGTTGCTGAATTGATAAACGAGTGATTTACATAATTTGTGGCAACAGTTAAGAACAAAGTCTACAGGAAGAAAGTATAGATTCATTGTATTTACTATAATTAGAATTTTATAATGTAATTAAAATGAACACTTATTCTTTACACATGGTCCGATACATGTCCCATAATTTTGATAAAGTTTAAAGTTAACAAATAAAACTTAATCCTTAAGCTATGGGCAAGAAATACCAATTGTAGAGAGAGTTATCACATTTTACTCATTTTCTTCAAATCTAATCATATTTTCATTTTGGGAAGATAAAAACTTCTCAAAGAAATGTCTCTTTTTAAGACAATTAACTAATTTTGGGAGATTTTTACGTAAGATTAGAAAAACATTTCATACCAAAATGTTATAGTTCTCTATGAATTATAAAATGTACATCTCTCAATGATGTGTATCCTTACGTTGCAGATTGAAAAAAAAATTGAATTGCCACCAAATTTTAAGACTACTTTGGCAGGTGACATAAATATATGATTTAAGAAACACACAGGGCCTCATTTTTATTAACTTGATTTGTATGTATTTATTTAGTTATTTTTGTTTAGTTTTCAAAATTACTTGAAAACAATATGGAACAAAATTGGAAGCTTTTGATTTTTGCATTTTCAAAAATGAAGAATTTTAATATAACAGAAAAGAAGAAGAAGGAATAAAAAAAGAAAACTCTGAAAGTCATTTTAGGAATTCCAGAGCTTAATTGGTTACTATCTTCCATCTCAAAATGAACTGTATAAAAATAACGAGAGGGATATAAACTAATATTTAAACAAATGAGCTGAAAACCTCAGGTAACTGAAGCATGTTTCTGAGTGTAGATAATCTGCAGTAGGAGGACTGTGCCTCAGGTACAGAGGTAGGAGACACACAAGGACCTATGACAGCTCCCCAAGAAGCCTTGTCCTCCCTTACGCTTCACACTGGGAAACACACCACCCTCCCGCCCACTCCCATTAATCACAGAGCACCTTTCTTAAAGGAAAAAAAATCTAGACAACACCAAAATCCTCTAAATGCTAATGGAAACTGAAGGACATGTATCCATACGGAGTTTACCGAGCTGTCTCTATCCAGGAATCAAAAAAAAAAAAAAAATTATACCCCACTGCTGCTGCTCTTGGCTTGGTTAAGCCCCTGATGGTGGCTTGATTCTCTCACACATACGGAAAACATTATAGATTGTGTTTATTGAATGTTTTACATTTAAATATAATCACAGTTGTACTTAGTACTTATTACATGATAGCATATTTGACAAAAAAATTTGTTTTTTGTTTCAGAAGACTGAGGCAGGAGGATCACAGGTTCAAAATCAGCCTCAGTACTTAGCAAGACCCTAAGCAACTTATTGAGATCCTAAAAAACAACAACAAAAAAATGGGGGGTCTGGAGATGTGACTCAGTGGTAAGTGGTTAAGTACCTCTGGGTTCTATCCCTGGTACAATAAATAAATAAGTAATTAATCATTTTTAAGACTTATAATGCCTACCTTTGGGCTCATAATGACTTATGTTAAGAATTTATTTGTGATGCATGTATTTAACATATTGGTTATATTTATAACAGCAAATCTTCATTTTATATCTTTGTAACTTCTAAATTATTTTTTCCACAAAAAATTCTTTTTAAATGACACATTTTTTACTACCCTTATTATGATGAATCCATTTATTACCTTCATTGACCCATAATTACAAGGTATGATTAAAATGTACAGATAATCTCTGCTACTTTAAACAACCCACATATATTTTCCACTCCCCCTGCCTCAAAATTCATCTTTATCTTTAGGAACACTAAAAATAATTCTTAATTTATGCAGAATTAATTTAGTGTTTTATAACTCTTCAACTAGAATACATCAACATATGATTAACTCTCTAAGGTTTGCCTTTCAAATGATTGATTTTTAAAGAGTTATTTATGTACGTACAGTTTCTTCCAGGAAACACAAAGGATTTTCCCTTGAGGGTTTTTGAAACACAAAAGATACCACTGTATAATTTTCCCAAATGAACTTTTTTTTTTTTTTTTGGTAGTGCTGGGAATTGAACCAAGGGCCTTGCGCTTGTGAGGCAAGCACTCTACCAACTGAGCTATCTCACCAGCCCAGAAAATACATTTTTTATTAGACCAGCCTTTATTAAGTTCTTATAATGATGATTGGCACAGGTATGTCACTTATGACACTAAAATTATGTTGACATATCAATGCCACATAAAATATTTTGTATAACCTTAGGTATAGCTAACTTAATAAAGCATGTTTGCCTGCTTATGCTGTATTATCATCAAACTGGCATATGGTTGTCATTTAATTTCTTTCTCATTTACGATTATTACTTTCACTCCACTCTACCTTTACATCATCAATTTCTTGGTAGTATTATAAGCATTACAACTATCACAGAAGAAAACATAGAGTTTTAAGGAGCGCTCCACTGGCGGTCCGCAGTCAGTCTGCTGGCTGCTGTGGGACAATTGGCAGATAAGGCATGTAGCAGATATGCTGTTAACAACGCGGGTGACCATGCCGATGACCAGGATGGTGACTCCAGGTTTTCAGATGTTATTTTGGCAACAATTTTGGCAACCAAGTCTGAAATGTGCGGCCAAAAATTTGAACTGAAGGTAGATAATGTGCTGTTTTTTGGGCACCGGACACTGCTGCAGCATGCTCTGGGGCAGGTCTCCAAAACAGATCCGTCCCGAAGAGGGAAAGCGCCTACCATGATTCTTTTTAATGTGGTGTTCGCCCTGAGGGCCAACGACGACCCTTCGGTGATCAACTGTCTGCATACCCTGTCCCGTTGCATTGCCACGGTCCTGCAGCATGAGGAGCGCCACTGCCAGTACCTCACTCGGGAGTCCAAGATGATCCTGGCGCTGCAGGATGAGGTGTCCGCCGTGGCTGACGCAAATGAGGGTCCGCAGTCCCCGTTCCATCACATCCTGCCCAAGTGCAAGCTGGCAAGCGACCTCAAGGAGGCGTAGGACAGCTTGTGCTTGTCTGGTGGGTGCGGCTCCACATCAACAGCTGGCTGGAAGTGAGCTTCTGCCTACCACACAAGATCCACTATGCTGCCTCCAGTCTGATCCCCCTCTGAGGCCATTGAGCGGAGCCTGGAAGCCATCCGCCCCTACCATGTCTTGCTACTGCTCAGTGATGAGAAGTCCCTGCTGGGTGAGCTGCCCGTCGACTGTTCCCGGTTCTGGTGTGGATGATCAAGACCACATCTGCTGTGAAGAACCTGCAGCAGCTAGCCAAGGACGCTGACCTGGCTTTGCTGCAGTGTTCCAGCTTGCGGCTCACCTGGTGTACTGGGGCAAGGCTGTCATCATCTACCCTCTGTGTGAGAACAACGTCTGTGTGCTGTCTCCCAATGCCAGCGTGTGTCTGTACCGGCACTGGCTGAGCAGTTCTCCCGCCAGTTCCCATCCTACGACCTGCCATTCATCCTTGCCAAGTTCTCCTTGCTCATTTCCTTGTCGGAGTTCAGGAACCCCCTGACGCCCCCTGCAGGAAACCAGGCTCATCCAGATGGTGGTGTGGATGCTGCTGCACTGGCTCCTCATCCAGGTGCACACCTATGTCTGCCTGATGGCCTCCCCCAGTGAGAAGGAGCCCCGCCTGCGGGAGGAGGACGTCCCTTTCACTGCCCGGGTTGGTGGCCGCAGCCTCAGCACACCCAATGTCTTAAGCTTTGGCTTTCCAACCAGCAGTGATGACATGACCCTCACCAGCCTCAGCATGGACAACTCAGTGCAGAGCTGCTCCCCAGTGGGGATTCACCACTGAACAAGCGGATAACAGAGAGCCTGTGGCCAGTCTGTGAGAGCACGATCGGGCAGCCAGCCTCAGTGTACCTTCTGCCCAGAACCCTGAGGATCTGCGCATGTTTGCCAGGCTCCTTCACTACTTCCGCGGCCACCACCACCTGGAGGAGATCATGTACAATGAGAACACTCGGCGCTCCCAGCTTCTCCGGCTCTTGGACAAGTTCCGCAGTGTGCTGGTGCTGACCGCCCAGGAGGACCCTGTCATTGCTGTCTTCCAGGCGCTGCTCACATGATCCAGGAAAAGAATGGGGCGTGAGGGTAGGCACTGTGGGTGGCCAGCCCTGGCCTGACTGAAGACCTGCAGAGCCCTTGACCTTCTTGCCACCGGCACCTTGCTCCCGTTCAGCAGCCGCTGTGGGGTCATCACACTCTGGGATGTCACTTTCAGTTGGTAAGGAGTAAACAAGTTTTATTCATTAGAAATATTTGAAAATGGAACTTATAGAGATGAAACAAAAAACTTCATAACATGATTTTATTATAGTCGTGTATGTATCACAAAGTAGAATGACTGTTTTAATAGTTTATAACTAGGATCCTTAGTCTCAGAGATTAGTTATTAAATAATTAATATGAACTCAAAAAATTTCACTACAATTATAGCTAAAATAACTGGTAATATAATTTGAGGGTTTTTTTTAAACTATTCCTTACAGTAGACAAAAAGAATACAAATATGTTTTCCTTTTCTGACATTTATAGGATTTGTTGTATAAAACATATAAAAATACTTTTATTTTAAAAATTTAAGATTAGTTTAGATATTATTCAAATACAAAATTCTACAGCGTTTTAACAAAACCTTGTTCAATTTTGAGCTTTTATAATCCGATAAACCACTAGTTCCACCATTTTGGGGGTTTTTATTTTTTCATAAGTATTTACCATGAAATTATTTTAAATGTGTTTTTACATATGTGGAAGATACAGAAAAAAAAACTAATAAATAATTTCAAATAATTCTCATCTTTGGTACTATTTTGTATTCATGGAATGTACAGAAATGCAATAATAATGTAACTATTTCCCTCATATTTTCCACATTGATCCATTTTGTGGGTCTAATTTTTTCATGAACTTGAGTAAAACCTGAGACATATTCCAAGAATATTATTTATTAACACTCCTTAATACCAACTTTCAGATAATTTTGTCTCCAAAAAGTTTTAGTTCAATAATAAACTTGACCACCCAAGTGCATAGTAATATTTCTGAACTTCGTTAAAAATTAAATTTTTTCTCCTATCCCAGCATAGGCTGCTTCTTCTACAGATGTCTAGAGCAGGATGAGGAAGTGTTACCATTTTTCTTCTGTTCACCAGTGTTGCTTTTCCTCAATGTCCTAATCCACTCGTAGTTATTTAACTTCCTTTTCTGATTCTTCCAGATCTAGAGGGAGGAAGAAGAGGGAAAAGATGTAAGAGTAATGAAGTGGTTTATTGAATTGAAACTGATATAAGTGTGGGTTGATTTCTTATAGCCAAGGAAGATATTGAGAGTGACATTTTTAATTGAGAAGAAATGTGTAGATTTTTTAGAGACTTTCTTTTCTTATACATCAATACCCTTTGAGTTCCTTAACACTTTTTCCTTCATCTGGTTACTCAGCATGTTGTCAGCTTCTGATTTATGATAGTAGACCTCCATTGATTTTGTCTTTTGACATTTCACCCATAACTGTCTTGGAAATTATCCTTTTAAAATGTGTTCAGGTCAGTTTTTATTGTTGTCCATGTCTAAGTGGAGTATATCTAACGTCCTTTGCCAAGACAAACTATAAGTAAGAAGAATGTTTCCAACATAGTCAGCTTATTTGCATTCAGAAGGTCCAGTGATCATCTTATCAAGCTATCGGAATTTCAAGGCATGTGTGTGGAACCAACCATTGTGTACCCTTCTCCCAAACATGTCAAGGGAAATAGGCCAGATTCTCTTAATGATCTCTTAAGACTCTTTTTCTTGGGTTAAGAATGAAGTGGAAGCATCATCATCTGTTAGAGTTCCAAAGAAGGAACTTATACTGTATTAACAGTACATCCCTCTCATTTACCTCTTCAACTGTACTGCTTTCATACAGTCTAAAGAGATAAAAATAAAGCTTACACATTAATTTTTGACTGCTTTTTTTACTTGCCCCTTTCCAAGTGGTCTGGGAGCTCACAGATGCGGGGGCTGTTAATATCAAGACTCTATTTGTCTTAAGACATTATGGGATTGAGTTGGTAGAAATCACATTTGGTATCAGTACAATATTGCAAAAGATTATAAGTGAAATGTTAGAGTAGTATAGAAAATGCAGAGTCTTTAAATCATTTTTAATACTTTCTTAAATTATCTCATTATTAATGTCCAGCCAGGAAATCACTGCCAAAACAATGTATATAATTTTGAGATAAGTAATTATTAATTATTTTATACTGACAACTGAGTGAATGGAAGATTTTTCAAATTTTATATTTCAGGACATAGATGTTTTAAGCATTTATTTTAAAATAAAATTTGGTGTACAATTGTGTATGAAATACATCACTTACTGCAGAATTTGTTTATCTTTTCAAGAGTTTTCTTGAGCTGCACAATTGATCATACATATTTCATACTATTTTAGATCTGGGCATTTTTGCTTTTGGTATAATTTAGTTCCAACTGTGTTAGAAATAAATATCAAATACTATCTGGAGGAAAACTGAGGGGAAAAGTGTTTTATCTGGTTAATTTAAATGTTAGGTCATTAATTATATTCTTCCTCATCAGTTTTTTTTTTTTTAATTCCCAAGACAGAGTATTACCATTCAAGTCATGTAAGTAGGCTCTAAGTCACAGCCATATCTGAGAGAGTTGGACATGTTTAATATTTAAAGTTTCACCATCTTTATTCCATTCTTTTTCTAGCTTGATTTCATGTACTTTAGAGGATAGAAAATTAGAAAAACAAGCAAAATGTTGCTCCCCAACTACTCAGAAGTTATGTTTCTTCTAGTAGTCACATTCACATGAATGAGGCTTGCAAGCAGAAAAGAGAAATGTGCTTTTTAAAAAGGAATTCCTGCCATATGCAATAATGTGAATGGGCCTGGAGAATAGTAGGATTCATGAAATAAGCCAGCCATCGAAGGACAATGCTACCTGATTCCATTTATATAAGGAATCTAAAATGGTGAAATACAGATAATCATAGAGTGGGATTGTGGTCCAGGGACTGGGGAGAAGAAATGAGGAGGTTGGTCAGAGTTCAAAAGGCTTCAGTTTTAGAAGAATGAGTCCTTGAAAGCTACTGTATGTCATAATGCCTATAGTTTACAGTACTGTCTTGTGTACCTAAAACTTTGTCAATAGTATAGATCTTCTATTAAGTGTTCTCATCACAAATCAAATAAAAACTTTTGGAGCAGATGGATGTTTATGATACTGCTTATAGCAATGATTTTATGACTGTATCCTTATCTCATTAAAATGTACACAATAATGTGGACATTTTTCATATGTCAATCACACCTGTATAAAATTGTTAAACTGATAAACAATGACAGCAGTTCATTATCACATTTCTGCTACAGAGTTTTCAGGGTAAGAGCTATAAATACATCTTAAATGAATGTGAGAAGTTATAAACTTATCCATTCAAACTGCCTCCAGTTCATTTCCACTTTAATTTATGTATACTCAGGAGTAGTTTATCTTATACTGGAGGTCAGCAAAAGGAGAAAGACTCCTGAAGTTTTCCCAGGCAAAGGAATGACACTTCTTCTGATGACCCTCTCCTTCCACTCTCACAGCCCCCAGATCAGCTGCTAGTCAGATTCCTGCCTCCTTCAGGATATCAAGAACTCGAAGGATAAAGGTAATAAAATAAGAGAATTGAAACATTTCATTCTTATAATAGCAAGAATCTGAGAAATGTGTGTGAGAATGTATATTTCTTGTGTCAGATACATAAAGGCAGATAATTATATATTAAAATAAATACATTGATATAGATTAACATTTGAAGATTCATTTTTATATCAACATACTGGTTCTAACAGCTCTCAGTGATCATGAATTTTTTTTTTTTTAGATTTGCTTTTGGCTTTGATTAATAGCTTATAGCCTCCATTCAATAGAACCTATGGTAAATGAAGTTTAGATATTAGAAGTTGGTAGAAGTTAAGATATTAGAAGTTTGGTAGAGAGGAATTAATCTAAATGTCTGTGGAAAAGTTGAATGATATAAAAATACAATTCATGACCTGCTCAACTCCTACCAGAATGCATCACAGAAAAAGCGGTGAAAAATATTTCTTTTTTTATTTTGGAAAATGCTTTTGAAGAGAAATTCAGTATAGTTGACAAGTTCTGTCTGTAGTTTGGGAAAACCAGCAGAAGACACGACCTCTGAAATAAGATTCCGTTTCATCAGTGTTGGCATTATTGAGTGAAAAATACAGATGTCAATATGTAAACTGCAAAACAAACAAAAAAGAATTTGTCATTTAAGATAAAGATAGGTAATGAGAACTATATTGATCCACAGGGTTGTTTTTGCAGGGACTGAAATTGTGGATTTTAAGTTCAAAAGCAATGAACAATCCAATAAATGCTATTTTGTTCTATATAACAAGAAAAAAGAATGGTGAATGAGGACTGATATGATCCACAATGAGAAAGTCATTCTCTCTCATCCAATTTGGTCTTGCATCTTCACACAATAATGATAACTCTACCAGCATCATGTTATCGTATAGGAATTCTGTGTGTGACAAGATAGAACCTTTGAAAATGCTTCTTAGAAATAGGCATCACAATTTCAGAAAAATTAATGTTATGTAAAAAAGTCATCAGATTCATTAATCATTCTCTACATTTCTGTCTCCCATAAAATTAGTTGTTGCCTCTGACATCTAAATTTTGCTTCCCTCTATCACTCTACTGTGCTTGAATCACCTCCTTTGTAAACTTGAGAGTTGATAGTGAACCACTAGATATTTATTTCATTTGCTTGCTAAATAAGGCCCCTACTTTTGGTTTTGCAATGTACCAGCTCTCAGACTCTGTCTCCATGGAAGGAGTCAGCTTGTGCTAAGTTATCACTTTGTGTACTTTAATTATTCTGTTCCCCATTTCTGAAGGACTTTGATTTTATGACTTGAAATATGTTACCATGGAAAACATTTCCAACTATATTGAATAAAATATGTGATGGAGACATTAAATGCTCACCTTTTTAATGCCACGTTGATGCCACATTAGCTTGCACCTGTAGATGTCCTTTTCTGTCTCTCTGTCAACTTATAAATATTCAGGCCCTCTATTATCTTATATGTCAATCTGCTATAGAAATTTTCTTTTTCATAGCAGATATATCAGAACTTCTTATTAAGCTTGCAATGTTAAAATAGCTTTCCGTTTATCTGGTATTTTACACTGTCTTCTATTTGTTCCCATTTCTATTATATATTTTCTCAAATATTAGTCACATAACTAAAATTTGAAAAATGTAGAAAAATAGAAAGGCAGGAAATATAATGTATAATTTTTAGATTGTGTTAATCATTTTATTTTCTTAATTATTAAATGCATATTTAATATAAAATTCTATATATACATACAGAAAAATACTCATTAGATAAGTAAAATTATATTCTATAGGTAGTATTATATGTAGTATTTGTTAAATTCAAAATTTAATGCTATTTTACCAATTGCCACTTCTATTTTTTCTTAATCTGTTACTCTAAATCATCTTTTACACTCTTCAGTGTTCAGCATTGAATTTTAGTTGTTTATTGACTATATTTAATCTATGTCTTTTAGGTAATTGGTAGCACATTCAAATAGATGTTTATCTAGCTAATGTATTATCAGAGATATGTCTTGATTTATACTTAAAACCTCACAATTATGTTTTTTCCCTTACAACTCAATCCAAATGGTTCATGTCTAAAAGCCATTGCTGTTTCTTCAACAACAGTTGACAGAACTTTGAAACAGTCTTTGCATTTCTCAGGACACTTGCTGCTCTAGGTTTCCATGGAGTCACAGTCTTCTGAGTTTTGCTGTACCAATGGTGCTCTCCATGTTCAGCCTCCTTGCCGTTTATCCTCTTTCTAACCTTTTATGATTGCTCTTCAGCAGTTGGTCTTCAGACCACCTCCCATCTCTAGATACACCTATTTTTAATTGTAGATCTACTTAAATAGCTCCAATAAATCTGCTAATGGTTTCTAAATTTTTACCATTAGGCAGGTCCTGTCTTCGGAGTTGCCTTATCCATTAACACCTCCCTCTAAATAGTCATTTGAATCCCTGTTGTACCCACTGCTCACGTCAAAGTGAATTGCTATTTTTTCTTATTTTTCCTATGCAACTTTTCATTCTTTGTTCTTAAAAAGTCTAGTGGATTTTCCACAATGTATCCTGGAGGTTTTATTATTTATGATACTTTCTTTTTGCCATTAGGCAGGTTACACCTGCCTTTGGACCCACATATTCTGGAATTTAGTCAATCTGTCAATTATTAAGTAATTAGTTTTAAATCTATACAGAAAAAAACCCTGTCACTTTCCTCAGAGATGCTTAAATAACATATGTATGGTTGATTGCTTGGCAGAAAAACCTTAAATCATTTGCTCTGATGGTTTCAGGGCAGGGATTTGTGCTCATTTTCAAACAGTATGTGGGCTATTTTGATTGAACTAGTGGAACACTAAGCCATGGTTTTATGTTGGTAGAAACTGCTAGAATACCATGAAGATGATTATTTTCATTTGAAAGTAAATGTTATATATGGAGGGAATAGCATGGAAGTTCAGTGATGGAATATTTTTAAAAATAGTTTTATCATTTTAAAGTTGAATACATTTGTTACACTTAGAATTTCAGTCAAATTTGCACAACATGATCACAGACCTTTTATAAGAGTGTCATTTGAACTAATCCATTAGCCTTGTCCAAATTAGCCCACTTGTTTGTAATGTATTAAATGCACTACAAATCCTAACATGTTTGTTATGCTCCATAATTATAGCACCTGTTAAACAGCCCACAGCAGCTGTACTTTCAGCAGATTACAGGCCATTAGGCAAGTTATACAGTACATTCTTTTAATAACCTATTTTCTCTTCTTTTGCATGAGACTTTCTGGTTCATAACATGAGAACTTTGTCATGGCCCTTCACTGATTGAGATGAGGACAATGGTTTTAAAATTATCAGGATTCTTAGATATAATTTGCAAATGCTGAGATAAAATGCAATAGTAAAATATTTCACTAACTTTTAATCCAATTTATGATTTTTTTTCACTTGGGAGGGGATGGCTTCAGATTTATCATGCTCTTTTTTTCCTACAATTTCTTGAAAATAAGTTAAGTATAAACTACATGGTAAGGAAGCGCAAAAACCCATATTACAAGTTTTTGTTAGGGGTCCAGACAGTTGCCAAATGGAGGAAACATCTGGCATCTATTTTATTCTCTCATTAATTTTTAAGCATTTGCAGGTTGTCTAAATCATCAAAACCCTCTGGTGCATGCAGACACATACACACAAAATTACATTTAGAGTAACAAAGAATATAAAATAGATGAGTCAATCTATTCACTTATTCAAAATTCAGGAGGGTCCAGAAGCTTGAGTCACTCTGCTGTGTACTGCCAATAAAAAAGGGAGAAAATGTAGCAGGCTGACTAGGTCCCTGTTCTCAGAAAGCATACAGTTTCCTTTAGAAGACAGGCTTTAATCAAATTAATCAGGAAAACAATAATAGCAACACATTATATATTTGTGTGTATATGTATGTATGTAGAAAGAGAGAAATGATAAGTAGATACATGTATGTATATCTATATAAATAACCATGTATGTGCATATACACACATATATGTATCAGATACATATGTAGGGGACCTTTATGTGTGTATACATGCATATATATATATATATATATATATATATATATAATGGTGAAGTAGAAATATTTGAATATGTACACATATGCATACACCAACAAACTGAGAACATTAAATATGCTAGGGTTCACCATAAGTATAATTTTCATTGAAATATATTATTAAATAGGTGATTATATTAGAGTAGGGCTTATGAGGGAGTGACTACACAATACAGGATTGTTCCTGGTAAAAGAACCATAGATACAGAAATTCTGTATAAGGGTGAAGCAGGGAGAATTTAGAAATTTTAAAACAGAATAATATGCCTGGATCACAGATAAGGGCAAGAGTTCATTTGAAGAGTCTGCATAGATTCTCCTGGACCAGTTCATTTGGCACTTCATAACCAGTCTGTTTGTTTGTTTGTTTGTTTTTTGTTTTGTTTTTTTGTCTTAATGCTCAGTGCAATGAAAAACCAGAAGTGCTTTTAGATATGGGAGTCTTATGATCAGATTTGCATTAAACACTCCTTTTGCTGCTTTATGGAGCATGGTGATAGATAAGGAAGGAAAGTGGTTTGTGATGAGTGGATATAAATATGGTACAAGGCCAAAGAAGATTAAAAATCTTGTCACATGTTCCTCAGATAGGACATAAATACCCAGAATATACAAAGAACTCAAAAAAACTTAACACTAAACAACCAAATAAACCAATCAAAAATTGTGTAAAAGAACTAAATGGATACTTCTGAAGAGAAGGAATACACAAAGTCAACAAATACATGAAACAATGTTCCATGTCTCTAGCAATTAGGGAAATGCAAATCAAAACTACTTTGATATTTCCTCTCAGTCCATTCATATAGCAATTATTAAAAACACAAATAATAAAATGTTGGCAAGGATGTGGGGAATATTGGTGGAATTGCAAGTTACTGCATGCACTCTGGAAAGCAGTATGGAATTTCCTCAAAAAAACAAACAAACAAACAAACAAAAAAAAAAAAAACTAGTTATGGAACCACCAAATGACCCAGCTATCCCACTCCTCAGTATATATTCAAAAGATTTAAAATGAACTCTTCATTTTACAAAACAGAAATGTTATAATCATTTAAACCTTTTTATTATTTAAAATCTATTTTGTCTGCTATCAATATAGCCATTCTACTGTGTTTTGTTTACTGTTTTCATTGAGTGTTTATTCTTCCTTTTTTAACTTTGAGCCTTTTAGCATATTTCAGTGATGCAAACATTTCAGCACAATTCACAATAGCCAACCTATGGAGCCAAACTAGGTGCCACTCAACAGATGATAGATAAAGAAAATGTAGTACATATGCACAAGGAAGTATTACCCAGTCACAAAGAAGAAAGAAAGTTTGGCATTTGCTGGTAAATGGATGGAACTTGAGACTATCATGGTGAAATAAGTCAGTCCCAAAGAGTCAAAGGTCAAATGTTTACTTTGATAGAGGAAAGCTAACCCAAAATAAGATGGGGGGTATTAAAAAAGAAAGAGGTAAAGTGGAAAATAGTGAGAGAGAAAATAGAGGAAAGATCAGTAGAGTAAATGAAGGGAATTCAGGAGGAGGAAGAAGGGATAGGAAAAGGGAAGATCAGTGTAATGAATCTGACCAAACATTTGCATGGCATGCATAGATGTGGCATGATGGGTCCCAGCATTGGTATATCCACAGGACACTAGTTAAAAGAAAAAAAGTAAACCGTAAATAGTTTGATAGAGGGTTTGGAGGAGTGGAGGGAGGAGAGAGTAGATGGGTGGGGAAGGGTACTGGGGACTGGGGACTGAATTGGAGCAAGTTGTTTTCCATGCTCGTGTAATTATCAGGGGTATTTTGGTGTTCTACATAGCTAAAAAGATTTTTTTAAAGAACAGATGATCTCATTTTTAAATAAACTTCAAACTAAGGAATCAGTTCCTACTTCAGTTTTCATAACATTTTACTGCATGTATATGACCCCTGCATTAAATGAAACAATGAATTCATGGAAAAAGGCATTGTGGGAGTAATAAGAATGTGAATTTTTTGAGAGTATTACAACATACTATGCCATTTTAGGTATTTGAGGCATCAATATTATACATCATGTCCCTCCATATTTTTTTCCTGTTTACTATAGAGATAGTAAAATATTTTGTTATTTATAACCATTCTTATGGTTTATTAATGAACTTCTTAGATTTGAACCAACTATGTATTCCTGGAATAAATCTCTCTTGACCATGGTTAAGTTTTCTCATTAAAATAATTGTTTCTTTTCTTCAACTTTAAATTGTGATAAAATTCACATAAGGTCTGACATCTTAACCATTTTAAGGGTACAGTTCAATGATATAAAGTATGTTTGTATTGTTATACGGTAATCACTAAGATTTAGAACACTTCATTTTACAAAACAGAAATGTTGTAATAATTTAAACCTTTTTTATTGTTTAAAATCTATTTTGTCTGATATCAGTATAGCTGTTCTACTGTGTTTTGTTTACTGATTTCATAATGTTTATTCTTTTTTTCTTAACTTTGAGCCTTTTAGAGTCATTGTATCTAAAGTGAGTCTTTTTTATTGCTGCCTTATAATTATATACATTAAGATTCATTATGCCATATTCACACATGCACATAATTTGATCATATTCCCACTATTATCCCTTCCCCACCCCTCAGCAAATGAATTTTTAAGAAGACAATAAAGAATAATTAAAAATGAAGAATGGTTTAAAATAATTTTCATAAAATGAAACAATAAGCAAATAATGAAACTATAAGCAAAACTAAATAAACAAAAATAAAACATAAAGATAATTTATAAAAGGATTGACTGATGCTTACTAAGAAACTGTGGTTTAAAACTTATTTTTAGAGGTTGATTAAGTCATATTAAATAACTTTCTAAATAAATCTGTAATATTTGTCCTGGAAAAATACTACTGGAAAACCCTACTTCTACCTACTGTTTACAGAAAGTTGAATATTCTATGCAAGAAAATTCAAGTGTTAACTGATTTAAAGACAGATGGAATTTAATGAAATAAATCATATTTTAGTATGTCTACACATACCTAATCACTTCTTCTAATTATATTTGTATAAGTAGTAATGGAAGTTTTTAATTTCTCCATTTAGTGGGATGATAACAGAAAATCAATGTGGACTGACCTGGAATTAGAACAAGACTTATCATCTTTCTTATCATCTTTCTGTAATTTACTCTGCTGAATGCATTATGATGAGGTTATAGAAATAGAACATGAGAAAATTTTATATTTTGTTTTCTTTTTGGTATTTGAAAAGAGAATGTACTGATCTTATTAATATTCTTCCATTTTCCTGGCCATAACACTGACAGTGGGAACATTCATATGAAAACAACATTTTATTTTAAATTGGTCTGCTTTATAGATGACTTTGATGTTTTAAATTTCTAAAATTTCAGCATTAATTTCAGTTTTACTGTGCCTAAGCTGTATAATTTGTGAATTTTTTCCCTCTTACTCCAGAAATTTTTTTATGTTTTATACTGTAAACTGTACAATTTTAAAGATAATATGGGTGTGATACCTATACACATAGAAGATCAGAATTTTTAGGACTAGATGAAGAGAGATTAAAAAATAAAGGGATAGAAAAGAAAGACAAGCAAAAAAAAAAACAGAAGAAAGTACAGTGAGTGGACTATATATAAAATTTTTTGCAGCCTAATTTCATCATGGTAGGATGAAGAATGTATCTTTGGCACTTAATCCTATAGTACATAGCATCAAGACTTATGCCTGACCAAGGGCCAGTGGATTTGTAGGAAGGAAAGAAGAAAGTCAAGCATGCATTGAGACTTAATGACTCGTAGACTTTCTTATGTCAAACTTACATCATTTTATACTTTACTATATTGCACTTTTGAATTCACTTTGTAACTATTTAATGTGATTTATTCATATGAACATTTAATCATTTTATAATATATGGAATATAATACAAAATATTGGGATTCTGGTTAATAATTCATAGTTTTTGGTCTCCATTATGTTAAGATGGCACACATGGGAAATGGCCTTTGAAAAACAAATTAAAAATTAATATAAGACTAATTCCCAGATCTTAGTTTCTAATGCCATTTTCCAACAAAATAAACTTAGAGAAATTACTGATTCTGGAGATAAAGCAAGAATATGCAAAATAAGACTGAAATAGCCTCTAGTTCCAGAAAGGAAATATTCATAAAAGAAAAGGATGGGGACTGTCAGAGGGACATGGAAGCAAACTAAAAGACAGACCTATAAACCAGAGTTTTAGCAACTTGAGCACCAATAAGGAAAATATGATTATATTATAATCTAAAGCAAGAAATAAATATCCATAAGTCTGAATTGATAAAAATAGATGATTGACAAACTAAATAAATGGAGATGAGTAGACAAATATCCTGTAATTATAAATATTTGTTTGGTTACTGATGCCTCAAGGATATAAAGCATAGCTTCTTTCCAAAGAATACATCATGAAAAGAAGGCAAAAATTTAGTTAGTTTTAATTGGATACATACAATCTCTGGCCTGAAATAAAGAGCACACTGTCAATTAAAAAACCTTGTTGGTAATAGATATCTTTCCCATGATATGCTGAGGGTGGCACTTTACTCCTGTGTCTTCCTCTTAAAACCCCTAGTAATGACTCAACACCTCTAGTCATGAGGGAAACTTTAGATAACCTTAAATGGTGAGACATTTTACAGTATGTAATCAGTAATTCTCAAACAATAAACATCATCCAAACAAGAAATATCTGCAATCTTGTCACAGTCCAGAGGGGACTCATGACACATGAATATTAAATAAAATATGGGTGCTGGATGGAATATTCTAGATCAGAAAAAAATAATTATATAAAAAGAAAAAATACAAATAAATATGTCCTAGTGTTAAGGTTGATTCATTAGCTGATTCAAATATGCCATTCAAGTGGGAGATGCTAATAAGAGGAAAACCTGGAGTTGGGGTAGAGAGAGACCCTCTGTACCAACTTTGTAACTTTTCTGTAAGTCTAAGACATTCTATTATTAATGCTTGTGTAAGAATTCATATAGTGATTTTATTTATTTATTTACTTTTTATTTTAAGCATATACCTTTAGGAGCCTGGATAGAGTTTATATAATGTAAACCTTAAAGTAGCATAGTAAGCCTATGTTTATGACTGCATTTTGTTGCTATATTTACCCATTTAAAGCAGCTCATATACTTATAATTAGACCTATTAGTCATTTTTTAATTTTTCTGTGTTTTTCATAGTTGGTTTTCATACTCATGCTTATAAAGAAAGTGTAAGAATAGACAAACTATTGAAACAAGTTATGGATTGTTTATTATTGCAGTATTGAGATTGCTTTGGTTTCTCTTATTCTCTTTGGCAGTCATTACAGTACTCAATACACAGAACTCTGCCACCATCACAAGCAACAAAACCTAATTAAGAACAGAGCACTATAATGAGTCTAAATTTTTCTTCATGGGATGGGGAAAACAACACAAATTAGAAACACTTTACAGATTGGGGCCAATATTTCCTCCTAAACTCCACTGCATCTAAAGATTCCTGTCACATGTATACATCTGTTTACTGTTTTCTAAAAAAGCATTAAACATCATTTTGTAATTTTAAAGTAGTCTGAGGTATAATTATAACAACAAATTGCATATATGTAATCATACAATTGAATATGTTTTGACAGTTGTGTGAAGCCATCACCATAGTCTAAGTCTAGTTATTGAACATGTGTAGTATGCCAAAGGCATTCCTCTCACCCAACTATCCCATCCCCCTCCTTCTCTAATGAAACAGCCACTAATCTTTTATTTCTATCACTACAGACAAGTCTACATTATCTACAATTTCATAGAATTTGAATAATATTTTGTACTATTTTCATTTAGCAGAATTAGTTTGAGATTCATCCCTGTTGCTGTGCATATTAATAGATTTTCCTTTTTACTGTTGAGTAGTGTTCCCTTGAATGGATATACCAAATTCATTTTATTATTTATCTTTTTATGGATATTTGTGTTTCTAGCTTTTGGTGTTGCAAAGAAGTTGGCATGAACATTCAATTACAAATTTTCTTATGGACAAATGTTTATTCCTGTTACACAAACATCTCTAAATGAAATGGATTTATCATTAGTAGGCGGAGTTAAAATTTTAAGAAACTGTTCCAACTTTTTGGAAAGTCAATGTATCTTTTTCATTATTCACAGTGGTGTTTAGTTTTTTAAAAGTAGATAGATTATATAAAACAACAAAGAATAATAAAATATACTGTGATGATAAAAAGTAGCTAGCCCTTGCTAGTCACAGTGGCCCATGCTTGTGATCCCAGGATCTTGGGAAGCTAAGGCAGGAGGATTGCAAGTTTGAAGCCAGCCTTAGCAACTTAACCAGGCCCTAGGCAACTTAGTGAGACCCTATATCAAAATAAAAATAAATAAATATAAAAGGACTTGGGATGTAGCTCAACACCCTTGGTTAAAAAAAAAAAAGTAGATTTACCATGTTTTGCCTAATTAGTACACTCTCAAAATGTATGCTTCTTATATCTCATTGTAGATTCCTAAGCACAATGTTTTCTTGTAACAATAAAATAGTGTCAAATAGAAAAATTAGCTTTTCAAAATTCAGAGGTGTACAAAATTGATAGAAAAATCTAGGACTGATTTTAACCTAGTATTCTGGACTGAATGTTTTTTGTGCCCCCATCCCACAAATTCATATGTTGAAGTCCTAAGTCCTAATGTGACTGTAATTGCAGTTAGGGCCTATGAGGAAGTGATAGGGCTCTCTCTCCCTGAACCCTCAACCATGTGAGGACATAGAACATGGCCATCTGCAAAACAGGAAAAGAGCCTTCACCAACAACTAAATTGGCCAGAACCTTGATTTTAGACTTTCTACCCTCCAGAATTGTGATAAAATAAATTCCTATCATCTTAAAAAAAAAAAATCTAGGGCATGTGTGATTGAAGTTAATTTTACTATGTAGTTAGATATTTGTCAACTGTTCGAAGATAAGTGCAAACTGTCTACATTTCTGAGATCCATAAAAGTACTTCTGGACTTGAAATTCACTTTTATATCTCATATTTATCATGTGACAGCATTATCACTCAATCTTGTGTTTCAGATTATCTGACAGCAATTAATAGATAATATCTAGAAATATATAAAATTATATATATTTTATAATATATATTATATATTATATTATATATAATATATTATATATATTATGTATATATATAATTCATTTCTTTATTAAATTCCCTAAGGGTGAGTGTAAAACAAAAATAACATAAATTGTTTTCAAAAAATTTGAACTATTTACCTCATCAATGACCTTATTGACCCAAAATAAACCATTTCTCCTTACAAATTTATCATCTCAGGTATTCCTTACAGTAACAAAATATTGACAAACACAAAACGTTTTCTCAGTCACATAATTAAACTTCTTGAAGCATAGTATTATTCATGTTACTCTATCATTTATAATCCTTCAATGATATTTCACTGTCTGACTCTAGTTTAGCATTATGCATTTTGTTTTATTTTTATAATTTACTTCAATTTGTGATGATACTAAATGTGACTCACCACCCTTCCTCAAAAATATAATCAACTTTTCTTTTTTCCCTACCAATTTTTTTGTCCTTCATCTTTTTTTGTTTTGTTTATTTAATTTTAATTTATTTTTATTGTAAACAAATGGGATACATGTTGTTTCTGTTTGTACATGGAGTAAAGGCATACCATTTGTGTAATCATAAAAACAAAACAAAACAAAACAAAAAAACTATTCTTTCACTCTTTAATTGTTTTGTAGAAAGTTAATTACCATAAATGAGTTGGTTTAATTCTGAACTGTCAATTTCATTTTTTGATCTATATGTGTTTACTATAGCTTTGCATTAGGTTTTGAAATCAGGAAATAAGAACACTCCAACTTTGTTGTTTTCAAGTTTGTGTGTGTGTGTGTGTGGCTATTCTTGGTCTCTTGCATTTCCTGAAGAGTTTTAGGATCAGCTTGTCAATTTCTGCAAACAAAACAAAACAAGCCAGCAGGGTCATGCATGCCTGAAACCTAGTGGCTCAGAAGGTTGAGGCAGGAGGATCAAGAATTCAAAATAATTCACCATAGCCAGATTGTGGAACCAACCTAGATGCCCTTCAGTTGATGAATGGATAAAGAAACTGTGGCATATATATACAATGGAATATTACTCCGCAATGAAGGATGATAAAATTATGGCATTTGCAGGCAAATGGATGAAACTGGAGAATATCATGCTAAGTGAGATAAGCCAATCTCAAAAAACTAAAGGACGAATGATCTCGCTGATAAGCAGATGAGGACATATAATGGGGGTGGGAGGGATTAGCATTAGGGTTAGGGTTAGGTTTAGGGTTAGGGATAAGGAGGGTGGTAAGAATGAAGGAAAGAAGGACTGTATAGAGGGAAAAGAGGGGTGGGAGGGGTGGGGGGGAAGGGAAAAAAATAATGAATCAAACATCAATGCCCTATGTAAATGTATGATTACACAAATGGTATGCCTTGACTCCATGTACAAATAGAGAAACAACATGTATCCCATTTGTATACAATAATAAAAAAAAAAGAATTCAAAATCAACCTCAGCAAAAAGTGAGGTGCTAAGCAACTCAGTGAGATCCTATCGCTGACTGAAATACAAAATAGGGCTGGGAATGTGGCTAAGTAGGGCTCCTGAGTTCAATCCCAGGTACCCAAAAAAACAACACCACAAAACAACAAACAAACAATAACAAAAATCCCCTGCCCCAAAACCATTTTGGATTTGGGTAGAGATTTTCTGGATTGTATAGTCCAATTTGGGATTTATTCATTTTTGAACAATTCTTTCCGAGTCCGATTCATCACAGACTGTTACTAAAATTTATTACAACATCATTTCATAGGGATAAAAGGAGATACTAATCGGGTAATAATGAAATAAAGTGGTAGCTTATGAAGCACGGTGGAAAAGAAGGTTAGTAATATAATTGCAGCTGAATGTTCTAGAGTAGTAGTTTCCAAATTCTTGTGTATAATTGCTCTCACTTTGCAGTGAGGCTGAATATGGTAAATCTAAATGAACTTTTTATTCAGAAATTGCATTTTTCTTACTTTGGTTGTTATAATATCATTTAAAAATAATAAATCAAAGTGGTATATTTTAATTTCATAATGTGCTTACCAGCTCTATATTTGTTCAGTTTTTATTTCCTTTTAAATGACATAAAAGTTTAAAACTCTGGAATCTGTTCTGTAAAGCACCTCTGTACCAGTCAAGATTCTTAGTTGTAAGAAATTAAAAAAATAACTGAATAATTGAAAAAGAGAATGGATTCATTAAAATGATATTGGATAGTCCATTAACGCTCTTGGTTGCGGGTAGAAAACTATGATGGGAAGCTTCTTTTGTCGCTCCACTAGTTACATACAGTAATTACAGTTTGTACCTCAGGAAGTTTCCAGAAACACTTCTCATAGTCACATTCTAAGAATATGAACTGACACCATATTTTAGTGTTAAAAGCCTAGTGCATATAATGGGAACTTTTTAAAGCTCCAGTTTAGTTTAAAGCTCTCTGTGATCGTTCAATTAAAATAGACAAATGTGCATTGACCACCCACTATGAGCACTTGGCTAGTCTCCAATCATGAGCTCTGCCATGTTTGACTTGGCTTGGAAACAACTTAGCCATGTTAAGTGTATCTCCTTGCCTACCAGTGAATGAGGAAGGAGAACTCTCCAACTCTGTTGGGTTTTGATACTAAACAGCACATCCCTGAGAGTCCTGCTTGCTGCACCTGATATATACAGAGAGAGCAGGAAAAAGAATAATTACAATCAGGCTTCTGCTAGCTGTGCTTAAGATCAACAAGTCAGCAGAGTGCCAATCAGTGCATTTTTACAGAAGCTTGAGTTGGGAGCTTCCCTTTTCTCACAGCAAGATGACTGGTTTGTGGGAAACAAACAACCCTTGCATGCCTTTCCAATCTGTAGTGGCCCCACTTCAAAAAAACAAAAAAGTGAACATGCACATACATACACACACCAAATTGGGAGTGCAGAAGTGGTTCCCTGTGGTGTTATATATAAGGGATGTCTTGAAGACATTGGTCTAAGGAGTTCTTTATGGGAAGCAAACAATTTGACCGAAGCAGCAAAACAATCAACCTTTATAAATTTGTTTATGTGTTATGGTAAAGGCCTTAGCTAAGAAACATTGTGTCAGGTCCACTATTTTTTGTGGATCCTGAGACTACCTTTGTATATACTGAAATACAAAAGTTTCTGTTGGTAGCATAAACTCTTAGTCATGGGAACACCAAATGAGAGGGTGAACAAGGTTTAATTTTTAATGATATACTGTGTATTAGAGTTCAAGCTTACTATACCTTATAAATAATAGATTAAATTTATTTGAGTATAATACAAAAGTATTTAAAAAGTAAAATTGATTTCTGACTTTTTAGATATAATCAGTATGATGTATTTTGTAATTACAGCAATTTATAATATGCAATGAAAGTAAATTTATTAGTCTGTTTCTGTTGCTGCAATGTCATAATAGAGGCTGAGTTTTTTACAAAGGAAAAGGTTAATTTAGCTCACAGTTCTGGAGATTCAGACTTGACATCAGCATCATTCAATTCTGGTAAAGGCATCAGAGGAGATTTCATCACAATGGCAGCACCCATAAAAGGAGAGATAACATTGGAAGGCAGGGAGTCAAAGTGAGGGGAAGAGTAAGGCTTGCCTTATTATAATAGCCTGCTCCCAAGAACTGATTCAGAGTCCCACAAAAACTATGTTAATCCTTCCAAGGGTATATTCCTAATGACCTTGCACCTCCTACTAGGCCTCATCTTTTAAAACTCCTATCACTGAATTCAGTAAAGTAGCAGGTTACAAGATCAATGCTCATAAATCCAATGCATTTTTATACATAAGTGATGAATCTTCAGAAAGAGAAATTAGGAAAACTACCCCATTCACAATAGCATCGAAAAAAATAAAATATTTGGGAATCAATCTCACAAAAGAGGTGAAAGACCTCTACAATGAGAACTACAGAACACTAAAGAAAGAAATTAAAGAAAACCTTAGAAGATGGAAAGATCTCCCATGTTCCTGGATAGGCAGAATCAATATCGTCAAAATGGCTATACTACCTAAAGTGCTATACAGATTCAATGCAATTCCAATTAAAATCCCAATGATGTACCTTGCAGAAATAGAGCAAGCAATTATGAAATTCATCTGGAAGAATAAAAAACCTAGAATAGCTAAAGCAATCCTCAGTAGCAAGAGCGAAGCAGGGGGTATTGCAATACCAGATCTTCAACTCTACTACAAAGCAATAGTAACAAAAACGGCATGGTATTGGTACCAAAACAGACAGGTAGATCAATGGTACAGAATAGAGGACATGGACACAAACCCAAATAAATACAATTTTCTCATACTAGACAAAGGTTCCAACAATATGCAATGGAGAAAAGATAGCCTCTTCAACAAATGGTGCTGGGAAAACTGGAAAACCATATGCAATAGAATGAAATTAAATCCCTATCTCTCACCCTACACAAAACTCAACTCAAAATGGATCAAGGACCTCGGAATCAGACCAGAGACCCTGCATCTTATAGAAGAAAAAGTAGGGCCAAATCTTCAACTTGTTGGCTTAGGATCAGACTTCCTTAACAGGACTCCCATAGCACAAGAAATAAAAGCAAGAATCAACAACTGGGATAGATTCAAACTTAAAAGCTTTCTCTCAGCAAAGGAAACTATCAGAAATGTGAAGAGAGAGCGTACAGAGTGGGAGAATATCTTTGCCAACCATACCTCAGATAGAGCGCTAATTTCCAGAATCTATAAAGAACTCAAAAAGCTCTACACGAAGAATACAAATAATCCAATCAACAAATGGGCTAAGGAAATGAACAGACACTTCACAGAAGATGATGTACAAGTAATCAACAGATATATGAAAAAATGTTCAACATCCCTAGTAATAAGGGAAATGCAAATCAAAACTACCCTAAGATTTCATCTCACCCCAATTAGAATGGCGATTATCAAGAATACAAGCAACAATAGGTGTTGGCGAGGATGTGGTGAAAAAGGAACACTCATACATTGCTGGTAGGGTTGCAAATTAGTGCAGCCACTCTGGAAAGCAGTGTGGAGATTCCTCAGAAAGCTTGGAATGGAAACACCATTTGACCCAGCTATCCCACTCCTTGGCCTATACCCAAAGGACTTAAAATCAGCATACTGCAGAGATACAGCCACATCAATGTTCATTGCTGCTCAATTCACCATAGCCAGATTGTGGAACCAACCTAGATGCCCTTCAGTTGATGAATGGATAAAGAAACTGTGGCATATTTATACAATGGAATATTACTCTGTAATGAAGAATGATAAAATTATGGCATTTGTAGGCAAATGGTCGAAATTGGAGAATATCATGCTAAGTGAGATAAGCCAATCTCAAAAAACTAAAGGACGAATGATCTCGCTGATAAGCGGATGAGGACATATAATGGGGGGTGGGAGGGGCTAGCATTAGGTTTAGGGTTAGGTTTAGAGCTAGGCTAAGGAGAGCGGTAAGAATGAAGGAAAGAAGGACTGTGTAGAGGGAAAAGAGGGGTGGGAGGGGTGGGGGGAGGGGAAAAATAAAATAAACATCATTACCCTATGTAAACGTAAAAAAAAATAAAAATAAAAAATAAAACTCCTATCACTTCTTAACAGTGTCACTCCAAGGACCAAGCTTCCAATATATTAACCCTTGAGGGAAACATGGCAAAGTCCAAATTAGAGCAGTAACAAAGAGGGTATTATTTGGAAATGGTAAATATTTTCTGATGGAGTGAATTTGGAGTAGAAAACATAATTTTTAGCATATGTTTTCTGTTGGTACACTGTGTAAGTGCATGTGAGTATGCATGTGTGCGTGTGATGCACATGTACAAACAGGGGGGTAATGAAGACAAGATATTTTCTTAAAAATAAATGAACAAAGGCCCTTGGCAAATATATTAGCTATTTATTGCTATATAACAAATTACCTCAATTAAGTAATTAAATAATAAACATTTATTATCTGAGATTCTTGGGGGTAGTTTAGTTGGATGATTCTGGCAATGATTCTAGTAGGTTATAGTCAAGGTGTCAACTGGGATTGTATTCATCTAAAGGCCAGGTAATGAATGTCTGGAGAATCCTCTTCTAAGATGGCTTATTCAACATAGGGATTATTTGGCTGTGTTCTCACTGGCTACTGGCAAAAGAATTCACATATTGTCTCTATTGACCTACTCGTAGTGCTATACCTATTCTCTTACAACATGCCAACCAGCTTCCCACAAACTAAGTATAGCAAGAGACAGAGTGACAAAAGTCACACTGTCTTTTACCTGCTCCTGGAGATCACATTCTATATCCTATTGGATGCATAAATTTTCTCTGTACAAAGCCATGAAAATCAAGAAACAGGGATCCTTTGGGGCCATTTTGGGGACTGACAATCATTGTACATATAAATGTTTATTTTTTTAGTTTTATTTTATTTTTAATTGACAAATGTAACTTTATTTATGGAGCACTATGTGATGTTATCATGCATGAATATATTGTGGAATAAACAAATCAGGCTAATTAACAGATCTTTCTGTAACACTAGGATGAATGTTTTCTGACTGAGTTGAGTTTTATCCCTCTATTAGGTAATGATGTATCTTAGTTCTTACCATAAACACAATGTTTTTCTTTTCTTTTGTTTTTCAGTGTTAGTGAATCAAACCTATGGCCTCATAGCACACTAGGCAAGTGTCATACCACTACTGAGATGCATCACCAGCCCTGAACAATTTCTATATTTGACTTACATGAAGAGATTCAGGATAATCAAGTCTGAAGATATTTTGTCTTTATTTTGTAAACACCTTAATTCTTGGGCATAGGTTGTTAATGTCCCATTTCTTAACATTCCTTTTATTTCATGTATATAATTCATTGATAACATATAGATATGTCTTACTATTTATATTGAACAAAAAATGTCAACAAAAATTTGCAAATATATTTCTTTAAGTTTTGCATTTACACTAATTATTCCATCACTCAATACCTCCTTCATCTAATGTGGTGTTGCTTCAAGAATCCACCATGAAGAATGCCTTTAGATTTAAAAAGAATGGTAATTTACTTGCCAGATCTCTCTATTGTAAAAAAGGATCTAGAAAATAGGTGTAACAGTGTGTTTCTGGAAAAACTGCACAACAATATGATTTTCTTTCCTCTCTGTTCTTCTCTCCGGAAGGATAAATTGGGAATAAAATATATGTATTTCTTCAAGAAAGACTCTCACAATAAAACAACTCCTAGAGAGAACACAAAAATGGCGTAAAAATCTTTAAAGTGTTCTTTTAAAGTCTATTACATTCCAAAGTATTATTTCTAAATGGAAGTTTTTTTCCTTGCTTGATAAGCTTTTATTTTCTAATATTATATACAATTGCTTGCCTTAATGCGAAAATTCAAATTTCAAAAAGCATTTTATTTTTCTCCAAGAACATTCAGGTTGAGTTTTGCTTCATGTTTTAACCTTGGTTTTGTTTCTAGGCAGATATTACATTTCTAAAGCATGTCTTTAAGATGATTGAATAACTAATTTTTATATACTTTGATATAATTTTATTGCTGATAACATAAATATCTTTTTAATTGAAGAAAGTAGAAGACTAAAGGGTTTCAAATACAGCATTTTATATTTTCTGGCTTATTATTTATCACTGAAAACAAGTTGTTACTGAAATTTATTCATTAAAATATAAAATGAAAAAAATTAAGATGTAGTTTTGATTTGAATATGATAAGGTTTTTTTTTTTTAATACTCAGACAAAAATGGAATATTTTCAAGATGTTAGTTAAGTCTATCTTGCTCAAATGCTTTGGTCCTAATTAATTCCAGAAATGTCCGATATGGAACTGCTATAACAATTAATATGAAAATATATAAATTATATTTTATAATAACCAGTGTCAGAATGTGGTTGGAGTTTGCATGGCACATTGTCTAACTTAAGGTTATGTTCAGTATTGTTGAATTAAAGAGCAAATCATTACCCTATGTAAATGTATGATTACACAAATGGTATGCCTCTACTTCATGTACAGAGAAACAAGATGTATCCCATTTGTTTACAATAAAAATAAATTTAAAAAAAAAAGAGCAAATCAGAAAACAATTCCAGATGTGGTTAGTAATAGTTGATGGGTGAATCTTGTAAAATCTTTTAGGTCATCCTAAGAAATTTTGTCTTCAATCTGTTTGAATTGACATTTTTAAAAGATGGCTCTGAAGACAAATAAGAGAGCTATTGCAGTATTTCAGGTAGGACATGATAACTTAGACCAGGGTGGTGGCAATGGATGCAGAGGTAATGAAATAGTTTCTGCAGGAAGTAAAATGTACAAATTAGGAGATGGATTTAACATGAGAAAAGAAAAGAGATACAAAAAAAAAAAAAATCGTGAACAAATGTTTTGACTTGCGTAACTGGTTTACTGGTCATATCGGTCATTGAGATGTGGCTCCTGTGTCACCGGCCAAAAGTGTGGTGTTAAGATCCCTATCCAATGATGAGGATCTTTTACTTTTTGTAGGAAGAACTTTGAAAGGCTCTATAATTAAAAAAAAAAAAAAAAAAAAAACAGTGGTTTTTAACATTTATTCTGTTTAGACTAAAATTTCAAATTGAAACTGTATTATTAGCATAATTATGAGAAATTCATAAGCTATCCTTAGGAGTTTCCAAATCTACCTTTATACACAGGTATGGACTTTCTGACACTTGGTGGCAGCCACCACTTTACACAATGATGCTTTTAGAATATCGCCCTCACTCTTTGGACTACTTAGTAGATGAAAGCAGAAACTTATTTATGACACATTCTCCAAAGGGAATTGACATAAAGGAAACCCTGGGATGGCTGGAAGAGTATATGGGTTGTTTCCCAATTCGTTGTTCATGGGAAGTCATCCATGTTTAGCAGAATCAGGCTTGGCTGAGCCATGGGATACAGAGGTCTGACTCCCAGGAACTTACAGTCATGAGAGACTGTTTCAGATAGCCTAGGGTAGGTGATCCTGTACAGAGTTGGTTCATCGTCTGAGGACATGTTAATTCTCTAAAAAAATGGCTTCCCTAACTCCACCCCATCCTGTTCCTCACAGAGGCCCCTCCTGGTTCCCCTTTACCTGCAAGAAAATAAAGGAAGAAGGGCTTCTCCATCTTGTTTTGAGGCCAGATCTTGGCATGACCCAATCCGTCACACCCCCTTCCATTTGAAAAGATTATTGGCTCTTGTGTTTATTTGATTAGATAAGTTTCTTGGTGGTTAATCAATAGCTGACACCATCCTGCGACAGAAACTCTTTCCCTCATTCACGCGGGATGTGGCAGGAGAACCCCACACATTTATTGTTTCTGTGGTTTCCTAGATGGTCCAGTGCCTGGTTACCTGGTCAGTTTGAAAATTTGCTCTAACCCAGCCACCTATAGTACAACTGGCCCCAAAGGATGCACACTCAGACCTCTGACTAGCTGTATGTGCACATTTTCAACTGAATTCACAGAAAGAGAAATCTTCAGTATTCATATTGTTCATTGATTTCTAGCAACTTTTAGAAGAAACACTAAAGATGTAGAGTATCCTACAAGGTGGAAATGAAATCCCAATACTTCTTGTGAAAATATTCAGAAAGAAACAATTATTATTATTACATAATCAATCTCTTCAATTGTGGAGCAAGTCAGTAAATCCATAACCTGAAAATCTCAGACATTAAACAAAAGCCACTGAGATCAATGCACACTGGTCAATCAGGCAAAATCCAAGTCATAATGGAGTCAGCCAAAAATTATTTATAATTACCAAAAAATGTCTTCCTACCTTCCCATTCATCGTTTGCAATAATTTCCATATAATTTGCATGAAATGCAGTTCCTTACATCTAAAATAACTACAGAGAATCCCAGCACAAAAGAATAAAGTCAGAACACATAAAGAAATTTAAAATATAGATATTAAATATCTATTACAATATGGCCTCAATCCTATCAGTTCCATCTAACATTGCCCAAGAATTAAAACAAAAACATTTTCTTGCATGATGTCATACTTGATTTCCTAGAGAAGAAAATGTGCCATAGTAGATATGAACAATTTTTTTCTTTCAAAACATATTTATCTTAATTACTGAGCACTTATGTAACCACCATTCAGGTTAGTATTCTTTTTGGAAGAAAGAACCCCCACAACTAAATAAAAAATAGATGATGATTTTTTTTCAAGTTCTCAGTTTTGGAGGACATTCGTTGGAGTTTTTCTCAAAAATCTGATTTACTTTTGATGTGGCTATTGTTGCACTGCCAAATAAACCTAAAATATAATTGTGGATTAAGAATTGCATCAATTCAACTATAACCATGTCATAAATAGCCAATGGTTCTTTCTGAAATGTGATATGAGTACCTATTCCTAAATTGTACTTCTTATTTAGGGAATGTATAATTTCTAATTGATTGATACCATGACAGACAAAATGAATAAATAAACGGGGCATGGTGGGAACATTGTGGTGGAAAAGGTACACTCCTGCACTCCTGGAGGGACTTCAAATAGGTGCAGCCATTACAGAAAACAGTATGGAGATTCCCCGGAAAACTTGCAATGGAACCACCATTTGACCCAGCTACAGCACTCCTCCATTTAGACCCAAAAGACTTAAAGTCAGCATAGTACAGTGCCACAGCCCCATCAATGTGTACAGCAGTTCCACAAGAGCTAAACCAGGGAATCAACTGAGGCGCTCTTCAACAGGTCAATGGATGAAGAGAATGTGGTATAAATACACAATACCGTATTATTCCGCTTTCAAGGATAATTAATTTATGGCATTTGCAATTAAATGGACAGAGCTGGAGAACATCATGCTAAGTGAAATAAATCAAGCCAAAGAACATATGCTGATGCTAACTGACAATGAAGGAGGGCAGGTAGGGGAGAAAGGAGGTCCTTAGCATTAGATAGAGGAGAGTGAAAGAAGAGAAGGTGAATAGGAGTAGGAAAGATACTAGAATGCCTAAGACATTATTACCCTAGTGCATATATGATATATGACTGGCGTAATTCTACATCATGGACTACCAGAAGTATGAGAAGTTATACTCCATTTATGTATGATATGTCAAAGTGCAATCTCCTGTTGTGTATAACTAACTACAAAATAACAAATAATGAAAATCAATATATATTTGAAATTCCACGTAAAAGAGGGGGCAGAATAGAAGACACAGACAAACCCACACCTTTATAGTCATCTGATCCTTGAGAGAGGTGCCGAAATACACACTGGGGTGGAGATAGCCTTCTAAACAAAAGGTGCTTAAAAACTGGTTCTCCCTATGCAGAAAAATGAACCTGGAACCTTATTTCTCACCCTGCACAAAAAGCAACTCAAACTGGATCAATGCTCTAAGAATTAGAGGAAAAATGATGCAACTTCTAAAGAATAACGTAGAGTCAACACTTCAGCCTAAAGGCCCAAGCAACACCTTTCTACATAGGACCCCTAAACCTCAGGAAATATGCCAAGATTTAACTAATGGAATGGTGTCAAATTAAAAACCTTAGGCACAACCGAGGAAATGATTAAGAATGTGAAGTAAAAACCTAGAGAATGGGAGAAAAACTTAGCTAGCTACTCTTCTGACCAAGGATAAATATCTGCAATACAAAAGTCCTGAAAAAACGTCACAGCCCAAAATCAAATAACCCAATTAATAACAGACCAAATGAATTAAACAGAAGCTTCTCAAAGGGAACAGAGTGAGGGAACATGGCCCCATTTTCAAAGTCACTGCATTGTCAGGGTGGGCTCTGAGGGCCCCAGAGCCGCACCATGGTCTGATCTCTAAGATGTCGCCTGGCAGCTTGCCAGACATAGCTGCACTCATAAACAAGTTTTAGGAAGTAACTCTGGTTGGCTGTTGTACATGAGGCCATCCTGGTATCTGCCTGGAGACTGTTCCTTGATAGGCTGACTTTCCTGGTAGTCTACTCTCTGATAGGCTGATGTTCTCAATATAAGTCGGAGACTTGTGGAATAAAGCCCTTTTGGTTCCTGTGATCAAGAAAAGCGTACGTGTTGTGATTGCCCACCGCCTGCGGGCGGTGGGAGATCATACTGCATGTTGAGTAGAGGGCTCAGAGAATATCCTAAGATTAGTCACACCTCTGTGATGAAGAAACCATCTTTTCAGAAATGTTTCTTTTTTTCCCTGCTCACCAAATTTATTTATTTAGTTAGTTTTTATTTTTTACAGACTGATTTTGATTCATTGTACACAAATGGGGAACATCATTTTGTTTCTATGGTTGTGCAATTAGAATTTGCTTATCTACTTCATAGAGTTGGGTAAGTATTGTACTTACATCTTATTTTTGAGGCAATTAAAGGATTTGTTAGAGAATGATTACCATCCAAAAGAAAATCTTTTTTTTTTTTTAAGTTATTTAAACATCAGATGAAGTATATGATTGCATGCTTCTCTGGAGAGTTCTGGTGAGGATCATACTTTATTTCTAGGGAGTTACAAGATTGATTATGGAATAGTTATTGTTCTTAAGAGTTCCTGGGTTTTTTCCCAAAAATACTTTAATGTCATGTAAAGGTTGTGTTAGAAGAAAGTAGAAGACTGTTGTGTTAAATTCATTTCAGGAAAGTAAAAATTTAAAAACCCAAGTGTTGAGAACAGGGTTCATAAACCAGCTTCTGCTGAGACAGTGTTACAAAGAAAGTGCTATCCTGATTGTATGCCTCTGTATCTGTCTGACCCTTCTCTCCTTGACCAGAGTGTGGGGGTTTTCAACATTTCAGGACAGAGAGAGAGCAATATTCAATGGGGAAGGAAGTTTGTACTGGGACAGTATTCTCCTATGAAAACCCACATGTCCTTTCTTACAGTAGATACATCCTTGCCTTCAGAAATAATGCTTGCTTTCTCTCAAAATTTTCTTTGGTTTCCATGTCTCCATGCTGTCCAGAAGAGCTGTGACAGTCTAGTTCTGCTCCATGATCAACCCTCCTACCACTCTTTCTGGACATTCCTCTCTAAATTCATATATCCAATTATTCAATTCTATCCCATCTACCCTCTCCTGCCAGCTCCTCATCCTGCATTCTTATTTTAGAGTGTTATTTTTCTGTCTTTGTAGGTGCCATCTCAATTTTTTTTTTCAGAAAGTAAATACTGACATAAATAATTTCAGACCTTCTTTTAAAATAATCCTAAAAGCTATACAGGATAGGATATTGCCTTTTACTTCTTCCAGACTACATAAACTAAACCTTTCTATAAAGAGAGGTTGCCTGCTAAAAAAAACAGAAAGCCAAAAATTCAGTTATCCTGATACAGTGAATGTATCATACCTGGTTTTACATATTTATTTTAGAATCATTCAGAAATCAGAATTCAGTTTTTAGAAGAAAGAAAATAATATAGGGCTGACTTGTCACGTGGTGGGAGGTTTTCTGAATGTAGCATCAGAGTGACTTCTTTGAGTAACTCAAGACAGGTGTCCATGGAGTCAAGCAGGCCCTCTCAGCAAGTGTGGGTCACACTCTCCTCTCCCCAGGGCTGCTGGGGAGTGCTATTGCCAGGAGATGCTGGCGCAAGGTGGGGTCAAGGATCCATGCTGATGGTTCAAGGTAAAACAAAACCAAGAGTAGAAACTTTTCTTTGTGTGTGTTCTGTTTCTTTTTAAACATTTTATGAGTTATACATTTTGGTGTCCACTTTCAGAATGTTACTGAGATACTAATAGAAAATTGTTAAATTAGTTTTAAATTCTCAAAAAACATGCTCTTAGATTTTGACAGGTTACAATGTGTATTGTTTTGTTTATTGTTTTCAGCATAAAGAACTCATTTGCTTCTTCATTTTTCTTCTGAGAAATGCCAAATCTTCAAGATAGATGTTTTTACCTATTGAAAAATAAAACCTAATTAAATTATCTTTTTTGTGATATCATAATGTTTGATTTACTATAAACTTTGAGTAGTTTTTTTAATATAAATATTTTTACAGAAAATTTAACTGTAAATTGAAGTGGCCATCATAATTTTTTATGGAATGTTTGCACAAATATTTCTAACAAGATCCAAGTATTATCGAATACTCTCAATATATTAACAAACATTTACAGCTGAACCTTCTGATTGTTGGACAAAATTGCATTTAGGAAATAACTCCCGATATTGGGGAAGTGTAATTTTCATTGTAGCAATGGAGTGAGTCCTGGTAGTAATTGGTCTAACTTAAATGTGCCCTGGCCTACCTATGTTGAATCTAATGACTATTACCCTTTTTAGCATTCCTCCTGATCCTTGCCTTCAACTGTTCACTTATACATCAAATATTTATTGAGGACTGATAACATGCCAGGTAAAATTATAAGTACAAGAGGTGAAATACCGAGAGACACGTACATAGAATATCCTGCTTTTGTGGAGCTTGCATTTATTCAGTCAGCTTTTTAAAGTGCGACAGGTATTCCTCCAGATTCCATGGGTTCAACACCATAGCAGGTTTATGGAACAAATCCGTCCACCCAGTGATCCCACAGTTCCAAGTAGCCATTAGTGAATTATGCCTCAGAATTGTCATCTTTTGATAATAGTGCACATTGATGCTTATGGGCCTTTCTTGAACTTTACTACAGCCAGAACTGGTTTGATTGGTCTTGTTGTGTTGCATGGACTGGCCTCCATCTCCTGGGCTGAAACAATCCTGCCTCACCCTCCTGAGTAGCTGGGATGACATGTGCATGCCACTCTACCCAGCTACAATTGATTTTGATGATTTTTATGTATTAGCTAATTTAATCTCAGTAACTCTTTAAGGTAGAATTATCATTATCCCCATTTACAGATGATTGAGGGGGTCAGGTCCCCCACCTGTGCAGAAGGCAGTGAATAGAAGAACCAGAATTCAAATCTGGTACTTCTGGCAGCAGAGACCAAGCTTGTATGCAGCCTAGGAAAAGGACACCTAGTCTAAGGACTATGCTATGGACTCAGGAAAAAGTGAAAATAATTGGCTAATAATAGTCAGCAACTAATTTTTTAAATTGTGTGTTTTTAACTGATGGTTTGCAGTACTGTGTAGATGGTCCTCCATGAATTGGACCTGAATTGAAGAGGTGCACCTGAATTCCTTCCTCTTGGAGATAGATAGTTCCTGTTAGTGTGACCTCTGGAAGCCCTGCTTAACTTGTCCTTTTTGAGACCAGACTCTAAATGCTATCCACATATAAATATTAATGTCCATGTGGTTCCATCAAAAGAAAAAATTAACTTCTTTCCACATTTTATCTTTTAACTAGTATATTTTTCTGCTCTGCTCCTGACAATGGTGCAGCTACTTTGCTAAAAATTCTGTTCTTTATCCAGAACATTTTTGTGTTAAGAAATTTAATATATTTTGCACTAAAATTCACACTCTCAAGAAAAATAAGTCAGTTCAGACTAGAGGTGCTGAAGTATTCAGATTCTAATTAACACCAAAATAGGATAATTCTTCTTTTGTACTTTAGTATTTTTCCTCGTGTTGTTCTGTCAGATCTCATTAATCTACAAGGTCTGCAGTAGCATCTCATTTTCTTTTATGCCACCAGTTTATACCCCAAAATGGAATAACTTAGTTGATGGTTCATAGCCTCAACTTTGGGGTCTTCCTAGGAGTGATTGGTAAAGTTACTGAGATTTGTAATATAAAAGCACATTCAATGTAGTTGGCATCACTCTTTTATGAAAATGTAACTTTTCATAAGTGTTTTATGTATTTTAACTACTTATTGGATAAATATTTTAAAAATTGCATTAAGTAGCAAAAGGCAAAGATAATACCTATCTTCAAATTATGTACCTCCTGACCAAATCACAGTTGTATTTACCTTCTCCATCAAGACTTTGGTTTCAAATGAACTCCAAGACATTTCTTAGTGTCCCAGTGTCTACCATTGTGCTTGCAGTCTTTGAATGATATCTATCTGAGAAATGAAATAGTGGCAACTTTTGATCTTTGAATAATTAATACTGCATAGGTACTCATTTAGATTACTTAACTTTGCCTGAATGAATCATCCCTCGGCAGTTTCAGTCCCTACTGACAACCTCGGTGGTCAGAACCCCATCTAAGGGGAGTCTCAGAGAAAAGAGGATTCCTTCCCTTCTTTTCTCCTCCTTTGCTCCACATTCATCAGTTAAAGGCCACTGTTAGGCAACCCCCTGTCTCTACTCTCTAACTCCAGGACACAAGGATTTTATTTAGCAGTTCCCTTTGCCTAACTCCATACAGAGGGATCTGCATAGGAAGTAGCAGGGCCCTTTCTTAAAGAGTATGCATTTTTTTTTTTCTTTTCAACACCCTAAATACCACTTGAAGAGAACAGGATAGTGGTTAAAACAATATTTCCTTCTCGGAGAAGAAAAGCATAGTGGAATAGAACTGGATTTGCAGGTAATAGTTCTGCCACTCTAGGAGGATCTGTAGAAGGTATCATGTGATTTGACTCCAAAACACTGGCTGATCTGCTTTGTTTTCAGTCCCTGTCTGAAAGGGTGTGTGTGTGTGTGTGTGTGTGTGTGTGTGTGTGTGTGTACGCATGTGCACAAATTACAGACAGTAGGACCTTATCAAGTTTTAAACACATTCATAGCTTATGTAAAGATGTGTATCATAAGGATGATATTTGGTTATTCTCCCCCTGAACCAATGTGGCAATGCCCAATTGAAACCAACCTTCTTGTTGCTGAGCATTCTGGGTGAGGTTTGGCACTCTGTTCACTTGTCAACATGAAGGTTTCTGCTGTTCCTTCATACCTCACAGTGTTTCTCAGCTTGTGTTATGAATCACATTTCTTAGTAATAAAAGAACTGAATTTTTTTTTGCTTAAAACCATGATGATATGACATTTCCATTCATTTTGCCATTTTATAAAATATATACTGGATTATTTTTTAAGTTGTGCTGTGATGAGCTTGAAGTTCAGTTTCCACTACAATCATCTTAGAAAATATATAGTTTTTTAGAAAGATAAACATGCCTTAAGACTTTGTTGAGTAGAAAGAAAGTCATATTTTGGCATTACTAGGAAGCAGAGTTGTTTTCTTATTACAAATAAAAGAGTGGAATTATGTGACTATTCAGGCTAGAAACTATATATGCCTTTCTCTGTAAATTATTTTATCTTTTTGTGTTCTACAATATTGAAAATTCTTGTGTGTGGCCCTTGCTGAGTTTTTAAGGTTTAGATTTATCTTTCAATAACCAGTAAAAGAAAAAAAAATAATATATTAAAAACTTGTCATGAAGCAGGTTCTCTCTGCTGATACCTAATTAAATTCCCTGTGACACTGGTCCCCATTTTTGTAAATGAAGAAATTTTGTCAGGGTTCATACTCCTTCCACTGGTGTCTTGCCCATGGGAATTCTGACTTGAAATTGACTTACTGTGGAGCAAATGGGAGACCCAAGGGATTTGGGCCTTGAGGCCTCATAGTTCCCTAATGATCCTCAAGTCTTTTGTGTTATTGTTGAAATTTTGCAACCTAACTGTTCTCATTGCCAGGAGAAAGACCTGCAGATCGAGAATAAAATCTCAGTTTCCTATGTGCTCCTTTAGAATTTTATGGCAAAGCTAGTCAGTGGATTTTTTTCTTTAATTTAATTTCATTTTTTGATTTACCATAAACAAATGGGGTACAACTTTTCATTTCTCTAGTTGTACACAATGTAGAGTCACAACATTTGTGTAATCATACATGTACATAGGGTAATGATGTTTGTCTCATTCCATTTTCTTCTCCCGTCTCCTCCCCATCCCTCATTGCCTACACAATCCAACATTCCTCCATTCTTCCCTTATCCTCTCCTCCCCTATGTGGTATCCACTTATCAAAGAAAACATCTGGCCTTTCATTATTTTTGGGATTGGCTTATTTCACTTAGCATGATATTCTCCAAGTCCATCCACTTACTTGCAAATGCCATTTTATTCATCTTTATGGCTGAATATGATGAAACACATTAAATTTCAACAATAAAGACAGAAATAAGAAGCTAAAAAAGGATACTTCAATAAATCTGTTTTTGATAAAATAAACAGATTAAACATTAGTTAGAATATGAAAGTGCTAAACAACCCACTAGTAAATAGAACCAAATGGACATACAGGGCATTGAATCCAACTACTTTGGGGTACACTGCTTTTGCAAACCCACATGAAATATTTTTCAAAATGAACCTATATCATGTTGTAGAACAAGTCATAATGCATTTCAATGATGAGAATTCCTATTCCTATTTTCATTTTATGAAAATTATGTAAAACAGTAGAGGGTAAATATCCTAGGTTTTGTGGGCAATGTGATCTTTGTCACTGAAGTCTGAAAGTATCCATAGACAAAATGGAGGTAAGGATGGAGGGAGGGAAGAAGAAAGAGAGAGAGAAAGAGGGAGAGACAGAGAATAAAGCAGTTCATCAATAATACCTCATAAAAACAGAGATGGTAGGGTGCTGTATTTGACCAGCAGGCCATAGTTTGCTTGCTTCTTAGGTAGAACATGCTCCCTAGTTATAATACAATTAGATAAGAAAACAATAACAAAAAGAAAATGAGACTCTCCCTATACAAATAAAAATTAAGAACACTTCTAAGTACGCCATAATTCAAAGAAAAATAAGGTTAAATAAATGTAAAAATAATATGGAATACTGACATCTGTGTTATTTTCTAATATTCAGTAGAGGTCCTGGGGGAATTTGCTGATTCAACATTTGGGGCAGGATATGAACAAGATGAACTTAAAACCTTTTGTGAGAAGGCAAAGTGAAGAAAATTTTCAAAAATCACTAGAAAATTCGACATGACTTTGAAACAATTTTAAAAGTTTAACAAAGTTGAGATGGCTTGTGTACTAAAAGACAATGATAAACCTCTAAAAATATTTAGCTAATAATCACTATTAACGTTTTAGTATCTTGTAACCTGTAGTAAAATAATGAATATATGCAATAACCACTAATGGACACTAAAACTATAGGTGAAAGAGAGAGAGTAAAATTTATAGTGGATAAAGCAGGCAGGTAACAACTGAACTAGCTCAACATTCTCAACATCCCCCAAAAGCAGCAAACAGAAAAGGTAAGTCTTGGTAAGAAAGTATTCAACATCAGCTATGAAGTATTCCTTCAGGCCTTAATCTCCTCAAACCTCTAAATCAAATTACTGTTTATGAGAAATTTAGGGCAACATAGAAATAGGTAAAGGTAAGCACAAGAGATAGTGAGCAAATTCCCATACATAGAAATATCTAATGGAATAAAAGACATATATACTACAAAGGTAAAATAATTGAGAAGTAAAAACTATAGCTAAACACCTACGTTTTGACTTCCTTAACAAGACCCCCTAAAGTAAAAGAAGTTCAATCAAGAATAAATAAATGGGATGGATTCAAATTAAAAAGTATCTTCTAAGCAAAAGAAACAATCAATAATGTGAACAGAAAGTCTATAGGATGGGAGAAAAATCTTTACCACATGAGCCTCAGATAAAGCATTAATCTCTAGGATATAAAAAGAACTCAAAAAACTCAACAGCAAAAGAAAAAAAAAAAAACCAATCAATAAATGGGCTAAGGAACTGAATAGACACTTCACAGAAGATATATAATCGATCAACAAATATATGAAAAAATGTTCGACATCTCTAGCAATTAGAGTAATGCATATCAAAACTACTCTAAGATTTCATCTCACTCCAGGCATAATGGCAATTATCAAGAAAACAAGCAACAATAAATGTTGGCAAGGATGTGGGGGAAGAGGTACACTTATACATTGCTGGTGGGAATGCAAATTAGTGTAGTCATTATGGAAAGCAGTATGGAGATTCCTCAGAAAACTTGGAATGAAACCACCATTTGACCCAGCTATCCCACTCCTTGGTTTATACCCAAAGAATTTAAAATCAGCATACTACAGTGATGCAGTCACATCAGTGTTTACGAAGTTCAATTCACAATAGCTAAACTATGGAACCAACCTAGTTGTTCTTCAACAGATGAATGGATAAAGATAATGTGATATATATATATATATATATATATATATATATATGCAATGGAATATTGTAAAGAAGAATGAAATTATGGCATTTGATGATAAATAGATGGAGCTGGAGAATATCATGCTAAGCAAAATAAACCAAACCCAAAAAAAACAAAGACAATGTTTTCTCTGATATGTGAATGTTAATTCACAATAAGGGGCAGGGGGCACTAGATTAGGTAGAGGGGAGTGAAGGGAGAGAAGGGGATATAGGGGTGGGAAGGATAGTAGAGTGAAATAGATATTATTACCTCATGAACATATATGACTGCATGATCAATGTGATCCTACAATACAAACAATCAGAAAAATGAGAAATTATACTCCATTTATGTATGATTTATGAAAATGCATAAATGCATTCTACAGTCATGTATAACTAATTAGAACAACAACAACAACAAAAAGAACATTGTAAGTACATCACAACCCAATAAAATGTATGGACTTTTTACTTAAATTTTGATTTGATCAAAGTAATGTAAAAAGAAATATGAAAACTTTGGTGACAAATTTGGTGATTGGAAATTCAAGCATATTAAGTTGCTATTAAATATTAGGATGATAATGGTTTGTTATTATATTTCAGGAAGTGTCCTATTTTTTAGTGATACCATATTTCAGAGCATAACTGTGGCATATTTTATGCTAAATCTTTTCACAAAATAGTGGGGTATGACAATTATGGAAAGCTAAAACATGGTGTAATGATTACAGGTGATGTGCAGTGAAGTAAACACTAATTGGATGAAATTTAGGACCTATGCAAATGTACTAGAATATTCTAGAATGGGGGTAGATAACAAGACTAGTCATGATTAACATTTATACTGGAATTTGTATAAATGGGAGGAGGGTATAGTTTTACTATTTTGTATGCATTTGAAATTTTTCTTAATGTAATATTTTAGCACTTTAAGAAATGGCTTCCAGTAAGACTGAGGAATCAAATATAGGACAAAAATATTGAAATTAAATGTCAGGAATAAAAAATATACTTTACAACAAAATGTGCAGATATTATGATAAAAGAAGTATAAAGTCATGCCCATTTTTACTTTAAATTTTAATAAAAAAGACTAAATGGATGACTTTCTAGCAAAATACAACCTACTAATTATGATGAGAGGAAAAAGTTCATAAGCATTGTATATTATTATTAGATTTACAATTTAAAAGTTTTTCAAAACCTTTACTGATAAATTATATAAATTATTTAAAAAATAATTACTGTCAACATTAAAGTTTTAGAGAGAAGTGAAATCTGGGAAGAGTGACTAACTTGTACTATGAATTCAGCATAAACTTTATGCTAAGTAGAGAGAGATTATTAAGAGAATTTGAAATTAATAGTCTCTCTCCTCATGAATATTGAAGCTAGAATCTTACAATCAACAAGATATGGAATGAATAATAAAGGAAGAACATGCTGGATGTATTCAAAGAATGCTTCTTTAGTTTAACATTCAAAAAGCAGTCATTATACTTTGCCACATCCATAGATTAAAGACCCAAGATTATGTAATATTTTCATTAGAGGCAAATAAAGTTGTTCATAAAATTTGACACCCATTTTAATAGCACAAACCTAGGTATAGAAGGAAAGTTTTTTGACCTGATGTCACATATTTTCAGAAATATAAAGCCAACATAAAGGTGAAGCATAAGGAGTGTTCTTTCTAATTTCTGAAACCTTAGGTCAGGTAAAAACCAGCTTCATGTTCAAAGACCAGCATGCACTTTTCAATGCCAGATGACTTTCTCCTGCTGCTGGAGCCAGCTCTGTTGTTCTTTTGACAGGAGGTGCCAGGGAATAAATGGCCCCAGGGCACCTCGCTTCTTGGCTGTCAGGACTTGCTACCCACATACCCCACCAAATGCATCTGGTCCTTGGGTGGAATAACAGAAGGCACATGTTCTATATTGGTTCCTAGAGTTTCTCTCCAGTCTGAAAGTTTCAGTGTCCCATGGAAGAAGCCGCTATCCTTTACTGGCCATTTTACGGTTCTTTCCTTTTTCTTCTTCCTTGATAAATTATTTGCCCTAGAATCTTTGTCTCAGTGTCTGGTTCTAGGGTAATCCAAACTAGTTTATAATATAATTTTTTAAAGATTGTTTACTTTGATAAGAATAAATTTCTAGCTAAAAAAAATCTCTAATTTTTTTTTCCTCTTTCTTTTCTTGAAAAAAATATAAAATGCCTAATAGTCTCACTCACAGAGTTTAAAATGCATGTAGCACAACATTTAGTAGTCAGGGTCAAGTCTTTTATAGTTACAGAAACATGATTCAATATTTTACAGACAAGTGTGAGTAGACCAAATTGTGTGTCTTTTTATTGTTTTGTATCAGGAACTACTTTAACTCAAATTGTAAAACTACCAACTATTGTACTGATGGAGGTGGCTTCTTTTCATATATCTAAATGTTTATCATGAAAGTATTTAAAGTCAATTAACAATAGTAGTCAATCCTCCCACCTCATTTATTCTTCTTCCTGGGAGGAGGGGAGATTTATCTCCAGCATTGGTTTGGGAGAAGGAACTGATCCTCATTAGCTCACCAGCTTTCCTTTGAAGTCAGCTTATTCTAAAATGCATGAATTCTGGTGAAAGTCTTCCTCTCCAGCAAAGCCCTGGGATTATATTTACTGCAGGTGCAGGTTGGGGATACCTGACTAATTCATGAGTAAGGTCTGAGTAAATTCACTTAGCTGCTAACCCCAGACTCTACTGTCAGTCCAACTATCCATTAAAAGTAAAATTCTCATCCCCATCTGATCCATTCTGAGGTGTACCTCTCATCTTGTTTTGAACTCAGGAGGAAATGAAAGGTTGTTATTTATAGGCTCCCTAAAAATCACAAACTAACATAAAAGAATCTATGGGAGTGAATCCAAGACCTTTATGCTTAACAAGATCTAGAGACGATTCTAATGCACACTGAACTTTGAGATTCTTATCAATGATATATAAGCACACAAGTTACTTTGCTGGAAAGATATGCATATTCAAAACTTTAAATTTGCAATCTTTCAAGTTTCCATATAAGTTTATATTAAGCATGCAATAGGATTCTTAAAAGCATTACTTTAAAATTATACTACTATGAATTAATGAATCATGTAATATATTTTATGGAAAAGTTTACTTAAAAAGTAAAAACAAGTAATAAAATATTTAAAATTTTTAATTAAATAATTACAAAAAAGGTTAAAATCCTTGTAACTCTGTCAATATGTCCAACAGCATTCCAGCATATAGGGAAATTCTCTCCATGTTCTCCATGTTCATGGTTAAACAAGAACAAGAGAGCTCCCTCCAATATACACATCTGTATTCAGTGTGCCCATGTTCCACATCTTATGTTCAATGGGCTTCTACACAGATATGAACACTTAGATAATTGCCCAAGATGGTTAGTTAGCTGGTTTGAATTAGAATGGATTGGTAGTTTTGTATGAATACTCACATAGAAGAGCTGAAATTTGCACCCCAAGCTTTCTTCCCTTTGATTTTAAAATTTTTTATTTGTTCTTTTTGGTTATGCATGACAGTAGAATATATTCTGACATATTATACATACATGGAGTATAACTTCCCATTCTTATGGTTGTACATCATGATATGGAGTTACTCTGGTGGTGTATTCATATATGAACACAGGAAAGTTATGTCCTATTTATTCTACTGTCTTTCCCATTCCCATCCCAACTCCCTTCCCTTCATTCCCCTTTGTCTAATCCAAAGTAATCTTTTTCTCTTTATGTTCCTCTTCAGCCCTCTGGCTTCCAGTTGAGGGAATGTGCAAGCTATCTCTGTATGTATCCAAACATTTCTGTCTTGTGCTAAAGCCAGTGTCTTTTGAGCACTTATTTTTTGCTTTGTGTTTTCCAATAAAGTAAAAATGGCACTGAAGTAACTAATGAGAGAGAAGAGAAGGAAAAATTTGGAAAGTACATAAATTAGTGATTCAGAATATGACACAACTACGTTAAAGAAAATCAAAATTAGGGAACTAGAAGTTCCCCATCGATTTCAAAATGTACGCAAGATAAATGGAAATGTATAAATGATGAGAATCCTCAGATGTGTGTGCATATGCATGTGTGCAGGTATTCATATGTTTCTAACCTTAATCTCTTCCACCCTCTCCTCTCTCTAGATCTTTCTGACCACTTTTATAAACATTGCTCCCATGTATGCAAAGAGCTACATAGTAAATAATTTAGTGTTTACACAGAGTCTTTGCAAACACTTTGAGTCTTAACTCTCTCTTTAATACAAAACAGTCATATAAAATATGAAAACAAATAAACATGTCCCTGTTCCAATAAAAATGTTTTCAAAAGCAAAAGGTGGAATGGTTTTTCTGATTCCTAGCATCGCTTAAAAGAGGGAAAGGGTAGACTATCTACTAAATGGCACTTTAGACTTGACAATTAATATGACTACTATACAGCTTGAAAGAAAAAGTAAAACATGAGCATTAAACTTTTGAAAACAAAATAATACAATTTCTCTGAGCGTCGTTTTAATATCTCTGTATTAATGCTTTGGCAGCATTAAGACCATATTGCCTTAAGACCAGCTCAAATCACTGTCATTCTAGATATAAAATTCACTTGATTATATTTCCATAAGTATTTTGACATGGTCAAATAATCATCATTGAAAACTGATGAATAGTTTTCAGAACACATCTGATTGTGGTTCAATTAATACTACTGGGAAATATAAAAGCCTATAATTTTAGGCAGTGTCATAATCTGATTCCACTATTTTGGTTTGCACTCTTGGAATATCACTAAATTTTATTCTACTTTTCAAAAAGAAAGGCTAAAAAGAAAATTAATAATTACTAAGGCCAAAGTTGAATTTCATAAGAACGAAAGGTGCAATGTTTTCTTTTAAGGTTTGTTCTCTTGATTAAGAGTGCCATCTGCAAATGTGAATCCTAGTGCTCTGAAGATAAGCTCTGTATATCACATCAAGCACACTAAAGTTACTCCATATCTGTTTGCTGAAATTAGGCACACTAAATTCTCCAAACCCAGGTAAACTGGCCCCTTCTAAATAGATAATATTCCTCACATATACTGTTTTAACTGTTATTTTAAGGCAACTCATCTAAAATATTATTTACTTAGAAACATGTGAAATGTGTCTTTCATATTTGACAAAATATTATGTTGGAATTCCAACCACAGGGAAGGTAATATAGGTATAAATGCAGCATTAACTTCTGGTAGACTGCTGCACAATTATCATATAATTAGAATCAGATCTATAATGAGGGAAGTCCCCATAGTCAACACTTTTCCAAAATGCAGATCACCCTAATTGCTAGTAATCCCCTCAACATTGTCATTAAATCTAGACATAATTATAAAAGAATGTATATTAAGGCATTGGATTTCAGAAGGATTGGTATTATTATCTAAGGAAAAATAAACGTAGGAAGACATGCTATAGTTTAAAGTTAATGATTTAGTGTCCAGATCTGAATCCAAGTGCCTTCATTGAAGTAGTTTGATCATCTCTGTATACCTGTTTCCTCATTATAAAAATGGCTCTAGTAATTACTTACACTTTAAGATTCTTACATGACAGTAATGGGAATGGCCATTATAAATCCCAAGTAAGAAAAATCTTTGTCTGTGATTAAACGATAAATTCTGAAGTTTATTTTTCTTCTTTTTTAGTGTATGCCACTGTTTTCTTAACATAACTTCACATAAAAGTTATTTGGTATAATCATTTTAAATCTAGAACCCTCAAGTCTTTTCCCTAGAGATTCTGATAATTGCTGAAATGGATACCAGGAATCTTTAATTGTCAAGTTATATCTTCCAATGATTATACAAGTTTGGAAAATACTGATTTATGTTATTCATTTCCATATATGAATATTTGTGACAGATATTAAAGCACTTGAACTAAATTAAAATGCAGGTATGAAAAATGAAACAAAATTGCTTCCTTTATTCCTTCATCATCTTTCTATTTTTTTAAATACCAATCATATTAGACATAAAGTAAGCTCAGCTAATTTCTTCCTTTTATTGGTAGGTTATATTGGGACTTATGAAAATTCTATTATTTTACTTATAAAGATGTTTCTTAATAAGAGAGATATGTCAGAAACAATTTGGACATTTTTCTAAATATAATGCCCAGAAAATCAGTTTTGAGCATGCTCTAACATTTATACAAAGAGAAATGATAAATAATCATTCCTCGAGTTTATTTCTCTTGGTGAAATAATACAGCATTGACTATGTTCTCCTATGTAGATATGAGAAAAATATATCCTATTTAACAAAAATGAAACTAGGGATTTTAATTGGAATTGTGTTAAATCTGTATAGTGCCTTTGGAAGTATAAGCATTTTGACAATATTAATTCTGCCTCCAAGAACATGGGAGATCTTGCCATCTTCTAAGGTTTTCTTTAATTTATTTCTTTAGTGTTCTGTAGTTCTCACTGTAGAGGTCTTTAACCTCTTTTGTTAGATTGATTCCCAAGTATTTTTTTTTTTTTGAGGTTATTGTGAATGGGATAGTTTTCCTAATTTCTCTTTCAGAGGATTCATCACTTATGAATAGAAATGCATTAGATTTATGTGTATTGATTTTATATACTGCTACTTTGTTGAATCCATTTAGTAGTTCTAGAAGTTTTCTGGTAGAGTTTTTTGGATCTTCTAAATATGGAATCATGTTGTTGGCAAATAGTGATAACTTGAGTTCTTTTCCTATTCATATCCCTTTAATTTCTTTGGTGTGTCTGACTATTGTGGTTAGTGTTTCAAAGATGATGTTGAATAGAAGTGGTGAAAGAGGGCATCCTTGCCTTGTTCCAGTTTTTAGGGGGAATGCTTTCAGTTTTTCTCCATTAAGAATGATATTGGCCATGGGTTTAGCTTAGATAGCCTTTACAATGTTGAGATGTTCAGAATTATCCCTACTTTTTCTAGTGTTTTGATCATGAAGGGGTGTTATACAATTCCAATTAAAATTCCAATGACATGCCACATAGAAATAGAGAAAGCAATCATAACATTTATCTGGAAGAATAAAAGACCCAGAATATCCAAAGCAATCCTGTGTAGGAAGAGTGATGCAGGAGGTATCACAATACCAGACCTTAAATTCTACTAAAGAGCAATAGTAACAAAAATGGCATGGTATTAGCACCAAAACAGACAGATAGACCAATGGTACAGAATAGAAGACACAGAGACACCAACATAAGTACAGTTACCTCATACTAGACATAGGACCCAAAAACATACAATGGAGGAAAGACAGCCTTTTCAACAAATGGTGCTGGAAAAACTGGAAATTCATATGCAACAAAATGAAACTAAACCCCTATCTCTCACCTATACAAAACTCAACTCAAAATGGATCAAGGATCTAGGAATTAGACCTGAGACCCTTCACCAAATAAAAGAAAAGATAGGCCCAAATCTTCATCATGTTGACATTGGAACAGATTTCCTTAACAAGACTCCTGGAGCACAAGAAATAAAAGCAAGAATCAATAAATGGGATGAATTCAAACTAAAAAGCTTTTTTCTCAGCAAAAGAAACAATCAATAATGTGAAAAAAGAGCCCGCAGAGTGGGAGAAAATCTTTTCCACACACACTTCAGATAGAGCACTATTCTCCAAAATTGATAAAGAACTTAAAACACTTTACACCAACAATACAAAGAACCCAATCAATAAATGGGCTAAGGAAATGGGCACACAAATCACAGAAGAAGATGTACAGGCGATCAACAAATATATGAAAAAGTGCTTGTCATCTCTAGTAATTAGAGAAATGCAAATTAAAACCACACTAATATTTCATGTAACTTCAATTAGAATGACTATTATCAGGAACACAAGCAATAGTAAGTGTTGGGGTGGATGTAGGGGAAAAGGCTCACTTATACATTGCTGGTGAAGTTGTACATTGGTGCAGCCACTTTGGAAAACAGTATAGAGATTCCTCAAAAAACTTGGAATAGACCCACCATTTGGCCCAGCTATCCCACTACTTGGTTTATACCCGAAGAACTTAAAATCAGCATACTACAGTGATGCAGCCACATTAATGTTCATAGCTGCTCAATTCACAATAGCCAGATTGTGGAACCAACCTAGATGCCCTTGAATTGATGAATGGGTAAAGAAACTGTGGTATATACACACAATGAAATACTATTCAGTCATAAAGAAGAATAAAATTATGGTATTTGCTGGTAAATGGATGGAGCTGGAGAATATCATGTTAAGTGAAAAAAGCCAATCCCAAAAATCCAAAGACTGAATGTTTTCTCTGATAAGTGGATGATGATACATAATGGGGGTGGGGAGTGGTGGGATAGAAGAATAATGGAGGAACTTTGGATTGTGTAGAGGGCAATGGGAGTGGAAAGAGGTGGGGGACGGAAACACAGTGGACTGAAACAGACATTATTACCCTACATATATGTATGATTAAAAGAATGGTGTGAATCTACATTGTGTACGAACATAGAATGAAAAGTCGTAACCCATTTGTGTACATTGAATTAAAATGCAGTCTGTAAAAATAAAAAAATTATATATATATGTGTATATATATATATACATATATATATATATATAAACCATTTAAATCAAACTTTTGCAGATGGCTAAAATAAAAATGAAATCAGCAAAATCCAGAGTGGAAAGTCTATAGAATATAGGACAATCATTCTGGTTTCATGAACAAATAAAATGATACACTGAAAAATCTATAGATAACAAGAAACTTTTTTTATTATTATTTTTATTTAGCTTTTATTTTTACAGACTGCATTTTGATTCATTGTACACAAATGGGGTACTTAATTTCGTTTCTATTGTTGCACACAATGTAGATTCATACCATTCGTGTAATCATACATGTACATAGGATAATGATGTCTGTCTTATTTCACCATTTTTCATACCACCCTCCCTCTCATTTTCTTCTTTAGAAATTTTCAGATATCACTTTGAATATAATTCACACAAATTTAAATAAAAGGAGGGGGATAACTTGGACTTTTAGACTATATAAACCTAGATAATGGAAATATTAGTTTATTCATTATTCAAACTAAATATGTTTTGCTAAATTTCATCTAACTGATAAATTATGAGCCATTATTCTGACTTATGAGAGCATATTAAAATTTAATTCATTCAGTGGTTATGACAGTCTTTATAGCTTTATATCAGTTCATAGTTAATGTTATGAGATGCAGTTGGACATCATGGTATAAATTTGGATTTTGTAAAAAGCAGAATCACCTTGTGATTTTTGAGTTGAGAAGGTATATGATTTAATTGCTGCTAAAACAAAAATAAAGTCCACTTTCTATTGTCTAACAGAATCAAGGGGGAAAACACATTAACAGGAAGCTCATTGTCTTTTGAAATTATAAGTGAGGACATATCACTTCCTTGTTTAAAATGCTTAAATCCAGATGAAACATGACTTTCATCTTCAGAAGTGGTGTGATTTAGATATGAGGTGTCCCCAAAAGCTAATGTGAGATAATGTAAGAACGATCCGAGGTGAAATGATTAGATTATGAGAATTGTAACTCTTTGGGTAGATTAACCCACAGATATGGGTTAACTTGGTGGTAACTGAGAACAGTTAGGGTGTGGCTGCAGAAAGTTGGTCCCTAGGGGTGTTATTATGAAGTTTATATTTTGTCCTTGGTGAGCAGAGATCTCTTTCAGCTTCTTGGTTGCCATGGCCTGAACTGCTTTCCTTCTCCACATGCTTCTGCCATGATGTTCTCCCTTTCCTTGGGCACAGAATTATGGAGTTGGTCAACCATAGATGGAACTTCTGAAACCATGAGCCAAGATAAGTTTTCCTCCTTTAAATCTGTTCTTCTTAGGTCTTTTGATTACAATAATGAAAAGTTGACTAAAACAGGCAGCTGGGGAAATAATGAGAAGCAATAGATATATTTTGAAGAAAGTGTCAAGTAGACCAGAAGCAGAAAATGAAGGAAAGAGATAAATCGAAAATAACTTCTTGAGTTTTACACCAAATAACTCTGGACAAATGCTAATGCCATAAACAAAAGTGGAGAAGACTAGAAAGAAAAACAGTTTGGAGTACAATAAAAATTCTCTTTTGAATATGCTGTTTTTAATCTTAGGTACCCAGTGGGAGTGTCTAGAGTTGGATATGAAGAAGAGAACTAATAAAGCTGTTGGCGATCTGAAATGAAAGGATCTGAGGTGAACCTGAATGAAATCAGCCAGAGCAGATATAATGACCATGAGGAAAGGTGAAGATTACCTCTGTAGTACTCTTAACATTTAAGGAAAGAAGAGACACTGGCATAAAATTCTGAAAAGAAGCAGACTATCATGTAGGTCAAGAAGTCTGTTAGCATGGAATTCAGGGGATAAAAGAATTTCAAGAAGTCAGTGATTATAAGATGAATCAACTGCTGGTGAAATGTAAATAAATTTTCTGAATTTACCATCTAAAGACAGAGAATAAATTTGTATTAACTGAGGAGGTTTCAAAGGAATCGGTGCTTAATACATAAATTAAGTTGAAATTTCATTAGTTGAGGTAGATCATCTGATGACAACAACAGGTCTAAACATTTCAGTGCAAGAGACTCATGGTTAAGTGTCTCCATAAGTCCCTGAGTTCTGAAGTGTTCTGTAGATATTTTACATCAAAACAGTAAGAAAAGGAGAGAAGAGAGAGAAATTAAGAACAAATACAGAACTTTAACTGCCCTGGATAGGCAATGATACATCACTTTGTTTAACTTTCCATTGGAAAGAACTAATCAATATGGTAAGTGGGGTGAAACTTTACATTTAATGTTGTGTCCTGAAACAGAAAGTAAATTCAGTAACTTCTAGCCCGTCTTTGTTACATAAATATTTTTCAAGGTCACTGTAAATATCTCTAATTACTTTATTCTCTAAAAAGTACTTGAACATTATTTCATTGATCATTAAAGCCAGTATCTTAATTCAATATATGTCATCTCTGCTTATACCTTAATTACAGACTTTTCTAATGATGTTTCTATGCAATTTAAATGATTTGATTTGCTAATTAGCTTACCAAGTACTCATGAATTGATTTAATTCACAGAAGAAATATAGTTTATATATTTTCATCAGAAATATTTTTATTCAGACTGTCCTTTATGCCATTAAAGTAGGGTGAAATACAAATATTCAGAGTATTATTTAGAAATTTTAAAATACCATTGCTTTTCTATTTTAACTTTGGATTTATCACTGAGTTATGCCTTCAAGTCTACGTACCTATTTCAGTCAAACATATTAGATCTTAACAGGCAAATATAGAATTTTTAGTGGTAATATTATGCTCTATTTACTTAGCTTAGAAGTTCATCACATTATGGGAAATTTGATAAATGGAAAATAAGAATGGAAAAGTAAGAAATATTTTATTTTTTAATATCCAATTAAATTAGACTTTTTAGTAAAATTGCTTATATACACAGTACTCAATAAGTTGTTCCCCTGATAACAATAGATAAATTAAAAATAATATATCCACAACTCCTACTAGCATATTACTAGCTATATAAACAGTGACTATTTAAACATGAAGCACATCATTACTTTGAATTATAGTATTTGAAAAGAGATTTCTTTAAAGCATCACTATTAAAATAGTGTAAACTTTCCCAAAAAGAAATGGTTAGGTGAACAAGATACTACTGACTTGCTGAAATACCATAGCAAACACTAATGAATTGGCTTTAGCTGTCCTAATAGCAGCTCATCATTCCCACACAATTGTTAAAAATAATTAACAAATATTGCAGAGACAACCTATGCCTATGATATACATTATATGTTATGAATTAATTATACTTAAGTTTATTAATAATACATTCATACAAACCATGTCAATAATTAGAAATAGCTGAGAGTTGCACAATGGGCAAATATAAACAAACCAATGTGCTAGTCTTCACTTTTTTCTGACTCTAAATTCAGTTTCAACTTGTATTGATTTAAGGATTAGCATATGCAATTTTTATTCATATTTTAAAACACTTGGAGAAAGCATAAAATTAAGTACTTTATGTGCTCGCCATCACTAATCACTAGGGGAAAAGTAAAACTCCGATTGTATTCTTATGGCAACTCTATTATCTATCTCCTCAACTCTTAGCAGATAATTAAAAGAAAAAAAGAAAACTCAAGGTTTTGGTAAGGATATATAACAAGTAGAACTGTTATGCACTGCTGGTGGTTTAAGTTAAAGACAAACACAAGCTATGACCCAACAATTCCATTCTTGCTGCACACCACACAGGAAGTCATAGAACTGTACAAATAATTTCCACAGGGATGCTGCTTGTAATAATTTATTATTGCATCTTTTTCCCCTATAACCAAATATTAGGTGGAGAAAATCCTGGTGAGAGGGAAAAATGTCACTTTGATATTTGAGAGATTTTGAATTATTCTATTACTAGAATGTGAGTACACATAAATGTCTTTACTTCAATGATCTGTTTGCTAGAGTACAAACTCTCTCTCTTCCCCCTCTACCCTCCTACTCCTCTTTCTCTTTCCCTCTCTTTCCAAAATAAAGATTTGCCAAACTATTATCATTTATCTGTTGTTCATCCATAGAAAAGTAGTGAATTATATGAATTTTATCTTTCTTATTTATGACTCTATCACTGTTTAGTATATGTCAATGATTTAATTGTCACATATTTAATAAAAAGCATATTTAAATGAGTGACTATGAATACATGTGAAAATTTTTCAAAGCAGAGTGTTTTAAAATGAATATTTACCCTATTCAGCTTGGATTTCTATCAGGTCTTTCTGTTTTCTCTATTTTTTTTTTTAAATTGATTCTCAAATGACCAGATCCTGACTTCTGTCTGTTGTTCATCAATAATACTTAGGAGCCTGGTTACATTAAATTTGCTCATCTCCTACTTATGATGTAACACCACCTTATTTTTCAGGATGAGTTCATTACACTGGTTTTCTTGACAACCTTCTCTCAAGGGAGGAGATCAAATCCACAAAGCACCAAAATGTTAATGAATCAACAGGACATTTCAATAAGGATGAAACCACTATGCCCGTACCTCCCAAACTACCTTTAGAAGAACCTGTTTTAGTAGATTTTTAAAAATGATCATGGACTGATACAATGAAAAGAAATGACCAAAAGAATAATGACATTGCAATGTCAGGACAATGTCATATTGCTTCAAGTTTCTAAACACTCTCTCAAGTTTCTAAGTACTTGACTCTCTCCCATTTGATACTTATCTCTTCATAGACAGTCATATAGTTTGAAGACACAGGTTCATGGACCACATAAGTATTGGTGCTCTATATTACATAAGAAAGCACAAAGATCAGGGTCTCAGTAGGAAACAGCATACTCAAATTTGGGAGTTTCAGGGAGGTTTAAATATAGCGGTTATATGCAAGTATATGGCCAAAGAATAAGGAACAGACAAAAGACAGTAACAAGAGCCTCTATGAGAATTCTTATTCTCAAAAAATATTAAGTAAGTCAGACGAGGTATCCCAACAGATAAATTCCTGATCTGAGACTTAAGCCAAATCATGCTATACTCCCAGAAATATAAGAAATGCTCTTTGAGAAAGCCTAAATTGAATACCTGAATCCTGTAATGATTAGAGATGATAGACTTCTGAGTTTATGAATGAGTATATAGTAATGGAGGGCAGAACGAATACATAAGTACTGGACAGACTGAAGCAGAGTAATCAAAAGAAAATACTGAAGCTTATTAACATGTATCTACCCGAATAAATTACAGAGTTTCAGAGTACATCAGGAAGAGATTATTAAACATGTAACACTGAGGAAAATTAGTATTAATGAAGTGAATTGAGATATGAGAAAAGTGATGAAGGTGTGATCCAGCAATTTGTATTTGAAAGTGTGTAAGAGATCCCAATCAACACAAAGACTACACAGGGAAATAATGTAACTCAAAAGTAGCTCTCAGTCATTTAGGGACTTGCACATTAGCAAATCATAGATGAAGAATTTTTAATGATTGCTGATATTATATGTACTTAATATGAATTTTTCTTTGTTTTCTTGGTGAATAGTAAAAAGAATTTTGCAGGTTGCAAGTTCAAAATAAATCATGAAGAATGGAAAACTGTAATAGCTTCCACTTCAGAAATTCATTCTGAACTTTAATTGAGCCTTTGAAAAAAGTTTGCTAAAAGGCAAAATTCTTACCTTTCAAAGTTTACCACTTTCCATCTGTTATTCTGCCATAAGTACCTTTTCATTTACATTAATTTTGCAAAATTACACGTAAAATATTTGTTATGGATAATAGCACCTGTCTTAATTTGTTAACCAAACTATAAAATAAAACCAAATATGCAGTTAATTGATATTTAATAAGAGTTGCATGTTTGCTTAAATAATAAATCACAAGGATTTTGAATCAAAGCCTTTCACCAGGCAAGTATATAATGAACCATTAACAAGCATTAATATTTTGGTACAGAGAACTTGCCAAAAAACCTATTAGGCAAAAATGCCATCAACCAAATCATTCCAGTTAAAAAAGTTATAAAATAGCCCCATGTTTCTTAAATAAGAAGGCACATGAAATGGTAGACCTTCTTTTCTACAGGCTTTGAATATAAAGTGTTATAGTTATTATTATAGTCAATGCTGAAGATTGAAGTTTTATTTATCTACCTGGATCCACTAAGCTATAATGAGTATATTGTGTAGCAGAGGGTTTATAAATAAATTTTGCCTATTTAAACATTGAATTTATATTAAAGACTTCTTAATATTAGCCCCTTTAAAATGTCAAATTATGTAGGCATATCTTGAAGATATATTTACTTGGTCAAATTAAAATAGTGAATTGTACAACAGTGTTTAAAAGTGTCTTAGTTAAATGAATTTTCATCTTTTCCCCTTCTCAGTGACTGCTGGTTCCTGCCCTGAAAGTACAACTTTCAAATTTTGCTTTTAAAACTATAAGGTGGTGATTGAAACAATGAATGTCATTGCCAGCATGACATACTCTACCACATTTCCCATTTGTAGTATTTTTTTTAGCTTTAAAAAGTACAATCACAGAACTATACATTTTGGAACAATTAGAGAGATGTAACTAAACATAAAGTCAACCATGTGATATTACTAATCATGTGTTTTCAATTAGATACCCACAGTCTGCAAAGTTAATTTAGTTAGACCAATGTATCTGTATCATCAACAAAAATATTATCATCATTATCACTTTTCAGTTGGCAGAAATTAGCAGCAGATGTTATGGAAGTTTTCCATGTTTATATTCAGAGATGTTCAACATTCCCCCATGAATTCAAAATAGGAAAACACAATGAATCATGTCCCTGCAGTCATAGCAAACTATATTTTGCATCATACTAACCATTTGTCTAACAGAAATTCATCTCATATTTCTTTGTCTAACAGAAATTCATCTCATAATTCTTCCTCAAAGGTAAGGAAGTTGCAGAACAGTTGGGTGTCAATAAAAATGTTCTTCATATTAGCCAGACTAAAAAAGAGAAAATAGTTTTGTTTATAAAATGTTCTGAGGAATCCAATGTAATAACCAGGGTATCTCTGTGTTGCATCAATTTCTTGCTCAACTTTTATATTAATGAAATATTTATTTAAGGTTTATAGTCTTTTATTACTGTATCCTTCCAAATTAATGAAGATCACTCTTTTGAGTGTCAAGTACAGAAGTACCTTATTCAAATACAGTATGAAACAGAACAAGTAAACATAAAAAAGGGCAAAAATAATTAAATATTTTAATGTTAGGAGACACTGAAAATGAGCTTGCAATGACAATTTGACATTGCACTTAGCACTGGGTTTACTCAGAGAAAAGTCAAATAGAAGCTCATCTTATAAACATAAATATTTTTCTAATATCAATTCTAAAAAGTAATTAACAACAATGGGTCTTAATATAAGAAGATGTGAGTAATGTGGTGGATGACATTTTCAACTGAGTTTGCAGTAGAAACAGAAGCATTTTCTAAATGATATAACTTACATCAGCACTGATAAACACTGGAAAATGACAATTATAAGCCCTAAAAGCATTGGAAACTGAGTGGGTGTTAAACCGGATGTATAAATTTCTGATGATGTTAGTAAACAGAACATTAGTGAGCTCTCATTTGCGAGTTCTAGAATGACTTCCTTAAGTTTTTCGTTGGATACTAAATCAATAAGATGTTCAGATATAAAATGCTCTTCATTTAATAATATTGGGAGTTATTAAATGGTATCTTCCTGTTAAGTTTTCAAAATTCTTATTAGTACTGTTAAGTTCAGTCACCAACAAATCTGGTTATTTTGTAATTTAATCATAAAACTTATTTTCACATAATATTATATTGACCTAGTGATTTCTTCTTTAAAGAATATTTCAGCAAACAGATTTTTAAATTTGTCATATGGCAGGATGAGTAAATAACATGTGCCTAAGTAAGTAAATCAACTAAAACACTTGACCATCATGACTGGTTATCATTAAGCATGTTGTTTTTTCTGATGGGTGCCTGAAAAAAAATCAGCATTATATTTGTTGTTTTTCAGAGTAACTAAGTTTTACTTAATATACATGTGACAACATGGGCTCTTGTTAGGGAAATTAGGAAGTGGAATTTGAACTCAAATGAAAAGACCACCTTGCTTTTTGCCCAGAATTGTGTCAAAGTCCTACTGGAAACTTTTCTTTAATGAAAAAAGGACTTTAAATGTGCTTAAATCTCTTGTGGGGAGAAAGGGGCATATGCTTGAAAATATCTGAGGGTGAATACCAAGAATTAAACCCTGATAAAGGAATTCTTATCCAAGAGCTAGGTAAAGAAGGGAGGACAGGGAGGGGCAAAATGATATATAGTAAATTATTTATATAATCAATATGTCTTCTAAGCTCAGAAGTCTCACCTCATACTGAGACTGCAAGGGGCTCTATAATGTGTTTTAGGGTTGATGTGAGGAAGTATGGCCCTTTCAGTCATCTCTAGGAATGTAGCCTGGGCAGTTATCTAGAGAAAGGTAGAGCTATGAAACAGGGAGAGCCAGTCAACTCTCACTAACTAGTAAGGGGATCAGAGGGGAAACAGCAGCAAACAACATCTGATACAGCAGTTTAGTCTATTAAATTGTAAAAGTTAGTAGTCTTTTTTTTTTAATAATTATCAAACTATACATTGGCAGTTTACAGATAATATAAAATTAGGAAAGTGATAATTAAGTAATTATCTAAAACTAGATTCACTCAAGTTACATGCTAAAACATGCTCATACAATTCTACTCAAATGACACCAGGTTCAACAAATCATTAAGTTGAAAATGTAGCTGTTGAACTGCATATCAGAACCAAGATTGAGTCCCCCTCCTCCGGTGTTTCATATCTCAGCAATGGCTCTACCATGTAACCCATTATCCAAGTATTATAATTCAGGAGCTATCCTTTTTTCTTTTCTCTGACTATTCATATAAGGCCTGTTTGAGTTCTTTCTTATAGCTCTGAAATATCTCCTGAATCAATTTACTTTCTTTAAAAAACATTTTTTTAATCTTATTGAGGTATAGTTGACAAAAATGCTTGATATTTTCATATATACACATATTATAAATGAGTTGAATCCATTTATTTTCCTTTTTTTTTTCTAGTCAGTTCACCCTTCCATCATCTCTAGCTTAGATTTCTGGGAAAATAAAACAAAACAACAACAAAAAATACTCATGTGTTTTATTGCATTTGGTCTTGACCTCCTTTGCCATATTCTCATATCACAGCTGTATATCCTATTTCCTATTTTAAAAATAAACCTAAATAGGTATCCTTCTCTCCTGTGTAAAAAGTGCTGTTGGATTTCTATCTTAAATATGTTCTAGAAGACATTTATGGAATTTGTCTTCTGCCTATGCTTCTAGCCTCTTTTTTTTCCCTCACAGTTCTGTGGACCTTGACCACTTTCTCTTTCCTTCAAGTACTCAAATGGCACATACTTCCTTCCTCTTAATGGTCTTCACACATTTCCATCCACCAGACATTCTAATTCTCTGGTCATGAACACATACACACACTTACAGAAACATGCAAGTCTACATGCAGCCTTCCTCACCAGAGCACTCCTGAAAGTGAATTCTTTGCTGTATTTAAGATCTCCTGTAAACCACTGGTTTCTCACAAAGAACACAGAAATATCTAGAGCATTCACTCACATCCTCTTAACCTTACTTCCAGCCAAATATTGACCACTTTTACCCTCAATTGTTCACTTTCCTAATGATACAATGTAGGATGCTGCTGGAGACATTTCTGTTCTCAGCACAAACTAAAACTGTGGGTGAGTTAGCACAACCCACAAAAACAGCAAGCAATCCTCCTCCCATCATTATCCAGAATTATCCAGAAATAGATAATTCTGAGGCCAAAGAGCAAAACTACTGGTGAGGAAAAAATAAGACTTCTTTACAAAGTAGTGAATACATACACAACATGCATAACAGATATATAATCCTTGCATGGCTTCCTTTTTTTTTTTTTTTTTTGACCTCTGATTTAATCTTTTTATTTATTTTTTTATTTTTTATTATTGTAAACAAATGGGATACATGTTGTTTCTCTATTTGTACATGGAGTCAAGGCATACCATTTGTGTAATCATAAATTTACATAGGGTAATGTTGTTTGATTCATTCTGTTATTTTTTTCCCTTCCCCCCACCCCTCCCACCCCTCTTTTCCCTCTATACAGTCCTTCCTTCCTCCATTCTTACCACCCTCCTTATCCCTAATCCCAAACCTAACCCTAACCCTAACACTAACCCCTCCCACCCCCCATTATATGTCCTCATCCGCTTATCAGCCAGATCATTCGTCCTTTAGTTTTTTGAGATTGGCTTATCTCACTTAGCATGATATTCTCCAATTTCATCCATTTGCCCGCAAATGCCATAATTTTATCATTCTTCATGACGGAGTAATATTCCATTGTATATATATATGCCACAGTTTCTTTATCCATTCATCAACTGAAGGGCATCTAGGTTGGTTCCACAATCTGGCTATGGTGAATTGAGCAGCAATGAACATTGATGTGGCTGTATCTCTGCAGTATGCTGATTTTAAGTCCTTTGGGTATAGGCCAAGGAGTGGGATAGCTGGGCCAAATGGTGGTTCCATTCCAAGCTTTCTGAGGAATCTCCCTACTGCTTTCCAGAGTGGCTGCACTAATTTGCAACCCCACCAGCAATGTATGAGTGTACCTTTCTCCCCACATCCTCGCCAACACCTATGTTGTTTGTGTTCTTGATAATCGCCATTCTAATTGGGGTGAGATGAAATCTTAGGGTAGTTTTGATTTGCATTTCTCTTATTACTAGAGATGTTGAACCTTTTTTCATATATCTGTTGATTGCTTGTAGATCTTCTTCTGTGAAGTGTCTGTTCATTTCCTTAGCCCATTTGTTGACTGGATTATTTGTATTCTTGGTGTAGAGTTTTTTGAGTTCTTTATATATTCTGGAAATTAGCGCTCTATCTGAAGTATGAGTGGCAAAGATTTTCTCCCACTCTGTAGGCTCTCTCTTCACATTACTGATAGTTTCCTTTGCTGAGAGAAAGCTTTTGATACAATCCTATACATGTCATTAGTTTATGATATGGTTTGGATGTGAGGTGTCCAACAAAAGCTCATGTGTGAGACAAGGCATTTTTGGTTATAACCACTTTCCTCAGAGTAGGTACAACAGATGCTCCAACAGCTCTGCAGATTTGACAATTCACTTCCTTTCTTCCTTAAAAATTGCTGTTGGCTTTCTCCAGAACATTTATCAAACTTGGTGAAGATCTGGTTACCAATTAAACTATTTTCACAAAATTCATTAATGCCTTTCTAAATTCAAAATTTAGTGGATGTACTAGATACTACACTTACTTCTCTCTAGATCTTCCTTTAAAGGTGCTGGTAATAATCCAGGAGTGGTAGCACACACCTGTGACCCCAGCAGCTTGGGAGGCTGAGGCAGGAGGATTGCAAGTTCAAAGTCAGTATCAGCAAAAGTGAGGCACTTAAGAAACTCAGTGAGACCCTGTCTCTAAATAAAATACAAAAAAGGGCTGGGGATGTGGCTTAGTCATCGAGTGCCCCTGAGTTCAATCTCCAGTACCTGCCCTCCCACCCCTGACCAAAAAAGTGCTGATAATGTTGCTGGCTGCCAGCCAGAGCTGGCAGTCCTCTCTGGAAATTACCCTGGGCTGCAGAGAAAGACAGTCATTTTGTTTACTTCTTGGTGGGGAGGCTACATTCAATGACTGGTTGATGCAGGGGTACAAAGACCCAGTCCCTCAGCTTCAGAGTACACTCCAAGACTGGCAAGGATTTTGGAGATTGCATTATAACCCAACTTGTCTTTCTGCTCAATCCTGCTTGCTCCCTCCAGATCCCAGTTCCCACCCCTAACTCTCCTACCCTATCCCTCATACAGATCTGAAGAGTTCTGCCAAGTGAATCTCCATTTTGTATCTTAAGTCTTCCGTTCTAAATAGCATCAGGGGTCTATTCAAAGTTTTCATTTCCTTGAGTTACCCCTCTGGTGAATCAATGCTGCATACTTCCTCTTTGTGCCATCCTTTACTTCAAAGACACCATGCTCTCTTGGTTCTTTTCCTGTCTTCTCAATCTGAATCTTACTCTTGCCTCCTCAGTGTTTATATACCCCACAGTTCTCAGTTCTAAGCTTTCACCTCTATAGTGATGATCACTGAATTTCATCTCCAAGCCTGATTTCCATTCTGAAATCAGTTCATATGCCTCCTGGACATTTCTCTTCAGATATATCACCATTACTATAAAACAAATTTTAAATATACTCAAAAACAAACTTCTTTACCCCCTAATTAGCACCCTCTGGACATACAACCAGCAATACTCTCCTGCCAACAGTTTTAATATACTCGAGTCCTTTTTTTAACTGGTGGTTTTGATCTCTTTCTTCACCTTAGCACATATAAGGGATGTAGTACCTTTCCACTAATAAGAGCAGGACAGCACAACAGTGATTCTCAGTGATGCACAAATCAGAAGCTGTAAGAGAACTGGAATGTAATTTAACAAAACACCATCACTGTTCTGCACACCTTCCCTCCTACCACTTTCTTACCTCTATGCTGTATTTGGACCTTGTTGGATCAACTTTTCTTTGAAATCTTTTCTCAAAGTCCTAAAGTAAAATGTTATTTGTCTTTTTGAATGTGAAGCACTTATTACCAACATTAATTTATTGTTCTCTAATTTGAACCTTCCTTCCTCTTCTACCTACCCACCTTCTTTGTTCAAAATTTAAAAAGAATCATTCCCAATTTAAGAAACAAACATTACAAATAAAGAAACAATCATTCCCAATGATTGGCACTCAGTAGGCCTTCAAAGAACACTCATTGTAGATGGTACTCCTCTGTAATTTTATTTAAAATCACTTAACCTATCACTTTCTTCATCACTAATAGGAAATGTATCTCTATCTCACCTCTTAGCTATATGTTCCATAATTTTATGATGTTTTGTTCACTATCACAATTTTTCTCCCTCCCATCTCCTTTAGAGATGGTCTTCTCACTCATGCCTACAAACATCCAAGCCCAGCACCTGCACGATTAGATCTTCTATACACCTCAATATTATTCCACTTAATATTCTCCCCCACTCTTCTTTGGGGGCCTCTCATTAGGCATGATCCTTAGGTAGATATTCAGCAATATAAAAATACCACATGACGAACTCTTAATTAAGAAACAAAACTTACCAGATAATACAGGAATGAGAGATTGGTTGCAGCTGCACTTTTCACTCTACTGTCCTTTTTCTCAAACATTTTTAAGGTATCTACTGCCTAGAAATGGAATATCTGAAGTTACTACCATTGTAAATGACAGTACTCAAGCTTATGGTGGGGAAAAGATCAGTATGGAGTGTTAAGACCAGTGAAGAGTACAAAAGAGTGGGTTAATATGCTCAAGAAAACAGATGACAAGATGGAAATTTCATTTGAGAGTTAGATTTTATAAAAAATAATGAAATAGAAATTCTGAAGCTAAAAATATAATAATTAAAATTAAGAATATATAGATGGGTTTAATAGCAGATTAAATATAACTAAAGAGAAGACTGAGATAAAGCAAGGTCACTAGTGAATACTAAAGTCTTGTGAGTCATGCAAAGTAGTTTAGGGTTCATCCTGCATCATGGGGTGGGAATGACAACTTGTAAGGTTTAACCTAATAAACATAATCACATTTGCTCTTTATGAAATATTCTGAGATTCTTTTTCTTCTGATTATTACAGACTAGTCTTCCTTAAAAGACCAGACTTCCAGAGAGAACAATGAAAACAGTTATATAAAATACTGAAAGTAATTTTTGAAGACACTGGAGGATCATAGAGACAACAAGGACTTTAAGGTCAAAATTTCAGAAAATGTTCAGAAAAATAAAAAGGGGGGGGAGTTCTTAGAAAAGAACAAAAAAGAGACCTATGAGAACACAGTGAAAATGTTTATTAGAAATGTAACTGAAGTTCCAAAAGGGAAAGAAAGGTGAATGGCTGAGAATTTTCTAAAATCAGTAATAGAAAATAATTCTGAGAACATAATAAAAATGATCTGAAGTAGATCCAAATATAATTACATTTTCAAATCATAAGAAATTAAAGTACATTTTTAACCAACTGGAAAATCTGAGATAACGTTAACCAAATAAAATATGTGGAATGGCAGGCATCTTACATGAAGGTTGAATGAGTATTCAACATAGAAATTACTACAGAATATCAGAAATAAAAAAAAAAAAGGTAGCAAAAGGCAATGAGTTATCTTTTATTTCTTCTTTTAAAGTACATTTAGCAAATAGAAAATGCTCTTGGTAACTCCTATCCCTGGTAAGCAGTCATGTTCAAGCAAAAATCCTGCTTTAGATTTACAATGGTCATCAGCTATAGCTACTCCAAGTGTTTGACAAAGTCTGAGATGTGTACTACACAGTGACTGACTCAACTGACATAACTCTGATGAAGTACCAGTCAGCATGTCAACTCAATTTTGTGAAGGGTAGACAATTTAAAAATATTAGATTTCATATATTTTGGTTATAATATGAGTAAATTGTTATTACTTTAAAGGGTGTATGATGACTTTAAAGAAAACTGTTAGAATTTCTAGACCAGTTGTTTATAATTCCACAAAGTAAACAGTGTCAAAGAAAAATCCAAACATCATATCCTCACTCTTGGAATTTTTTTTCCTCACTTATTTTTTAAGAAGAATTTTATAAAACTGTCAAGAAATTCCTAAAACTCACTTCAAAAATTATTGTTGCTACTATTGATCATCCTGTACAAACCATCTCATGGATTCTTTACATAACCTCCACAGCTATTAATGTGAAAGTCACTGCTGTTTTAAATCTCTAAGTTATGTAAGCCACAATTCTTTGAATAAGATTTGCAATGTTTTAATCTTCACTTTTACATTGTGTCACAACAAACATGTTAGTTCAAAATATAAGGCACTTAAATAGCTATAGTCATATATTCATTAAGTTTTCTGAGGTAAAGTGCAGAGGAAAAGAAAGCTGTTCTCTAGAATTTATGACATCCATAAAATGGGATACAAAAAGAAAACTAACGAGTAACAGTACTAATTTTTAAAAAAGGAATGCTATAGTAATTTATATCATGCCTTTTAGAAGCAGTCATTTGTTTTATAGTCAAGGAAATGTGTTAAATTTAAATTTTTAAAAAATATTTACTTCTTTGTAGCTCAGTAATATATTTTAAGGTACATTTAAAACAAAAACTAGTTTCTCCCAAAATAGTTTCTCCCAAAATTGAGTAACATATAAAAAGTCAAGGTAATCCAAGATGGTGGACTAGAGGGTGACTGCATCACCTGTCACTCCAGAACCCAGGATTCAAGAAGGGGAGGCATTGAGAGACTCAGACTAAAATAGAGAGGGGTAAGTCTCCCCCACCGGGTGAAGCTCTGCCTGGGCAGCAGGCCCGGAGAGGGGCAGCTTATCAGAGCAGGGCAGGGCAGGACAGTTAAGAGTCTTCCCCAGGTAGCCCTGTTCACTCCGGTGGTGGGCTCCTCCCACATGGCCAGCTTCTCCAGCTTCTCGGAGCAGGTCCCCCAGTGACAGCCTTTCTGCACAGAACCAGCTCCAAGTCCCAGAGCCAGCACGGGGAGCTCCGGCCCACAGGCAGCTTCAGGGACCAGGACAGGGCAGCCAGGTACTTCCCCAAGCAGCCCGGCTCCCTCCGGTGGGAGGCGCCTTTCAAGGCTAGCTTCTTTGAGCAGACCGCCAAGTGAGAGCATTTCTACACAGATCCAGTCACAAGTCCCCGAGTCAGCGGAGAGCTCCGACCCGCAGGCAGCCTCTGGGACCAGGCAGGGCAGCCAGAGACTTTTTTATTGTCGTGGTAATTTTACAGGTGTTTAAATCTGTTCACCTAGACAATTGGGCCTTAAATATGTCAAAATATAACAGATAAGTATAGTTCATTATTTATCAAGGCTACCTCAACAAAGCTGTTTAAAATACAATCAAGCTGATTACAATGGAATATTAAAATTCTCAATTAATTCAAAATAAGATAGCAAAAAAGAAATGAAGGAATATAAAAACAGAGGGTACTAGTGGAAAACATGTAGATAATAGAGTTTAATCTACTTTTACAACAATGATATTAAGTGTAAATGGATTAAGCATTCTCATTAAAAGGCAGAGGTTACTATATTGGGTAAAAAGGAAATCTTCAGTACTCATTAAAGCTTAACATTGAAATATGTAGACAGAGAGAGGTTAAAATGAAAGAAAAAAAAATCAGTCAAAAGAAAGATGATGTGACTACAGTAATATCAAATAAAATAGACTTCATAACAATAAGTTTTTTTATAGGTTAGTGGGTTAATTTATAAAGGAATGAAATAATCAAGGACATGTAATAATGAGCCATGCTGTATGGTGCACAACTGTAACCCCAGTTCTTTTGGAGGCTGAGATAGGCAGATCAGAAATTCAAGGAGAAACTTAAGGAGAAACTTAAGGAGAATCTGCCTCAAAATTAAAATAAAAAGGGTTGAGGTACAGCTCAGTAATAGAGCATTTGCTTACCATGTACAATGCTCTGTGTTCAATTCCCCAGTACCTCAGCAAAAAAATATAGGATACAAAATCATACACACACACACACACACATATGTACATGTACATAATGGGAGCGCTTAAAAATACTTGAAAGAAAAATCGAAAGAAGTAAAAGAAGACAAAAAATATTCATAGCCATTGTTAGAGGTATTAACATCACTGCTTCAGTAATTTATAGAGAAAAACACAAAAATGTTAGTTGCGGTTTAGAATATTTTTACAATTCTCTTAACTAATTGGATTTAATTAATAATCACAATTATATCTAATATCTGCAGAATAAACATTATTTTATGGGCAAATGGGAATTTCAACAAGATAGATCTTATGGTGGGTTATAAAATAAATCTTGAAACATTTTGAAGACCTGAAATATGCAGAATATGTTCTCCAATCAAAATTAAATTAAATAAGAAATCAATAACAATTTATCTAGAATATTATCAATATTTGGATATAAAAAATTGTCTAAATTTCTTGAATTAGAGATAATATTGGAAAATATGTTGCAAAAAAACAAAACTACAATACAACATATCATGATTTATGGACTGTAGTATAAAGAAATACTATTATTTGAAAAGAAGAATGTATAAAGTAAATTACTTATGTTTCTAACTTGATGTTAAGAAATGGAAGTTAAATACAAAGTAGGCATGTAAGCTTATATAAACATATACATATAGATGAATCAATTAAATAGAAAACAAAAGGGTAAAAATTCATTCTTTGAAATGATTCTTAAATTTTTTAAACTTTTAATAGGAATGGTCAAGATAAAATGAAATGGAAAAAATGATAATTGTGTCAAGACTGATAGGGCACATCACTGCAAATCCTATAGATACTAAAAAAGCAATACTGTAATATAATGATCAACTTAATGTTAGTAAATTTGATAACTAAGATGAAATGGACTACTGCCTTCACAGATTCAACTTAGCAAACTAACAGAAGAAGAAATAGATTGAAACAGTTTTTGAGACAAGATAAGAATACCCACTGTCACCACTCCTACTTAATATAGTGCTAGAAATTCGAATGAGAGAAATTAGGCAAGAGAAAGAAATAAAAGGCATAAAAATAGGAAAGGAAGAAGTCAAATTATCACTGTTTTCAGATGATATGATCCTAATACCTAAAAGATCCAAAACTGCTAGAGTTAATAAATAAATTTGGTAAAGTACCAGGTTACAAAAATAAACATACCAAAATCAATAGCTTTCCTATATACCAACAACTATTCTGTTCAGAAAGATATTAGTAAAACACTTCCATTCACAATACCTTCCAAAAGAAATTAAGTAAAATACCTGAGAATAAATCTAACCAAAGAAGTGAAAAGCCAATACAATGAAAACTATAGATCATTAAAGAAAACTTCAGAAGTTGGAAAGGCCTCCCACATTCATGATGTTCATGAATAGGCAGAATTAATATTACTAAAATGGTCGTACCACCAAAAGAAAATTTTGGATTCAATGCAATCCCCATCAAAATACCAATAACATACTTCACAGAACTTAGAAAAACCAGACCTAAAATTCATTTGGAAGAACAAAAGACACAGACATTTTTACCTAATATTTTGGGTAAAGAAATATTAGACAAAAAAAGCAATGCTAGAGATATCAAAGTACCTGTCTTCAAATTATATGACAGAGCTAGAGTAACAAAAACGGCATGCATGCTACTGGCATGAAAACAGACACATAAATCAATGGTACAGAAGGCACAGAGACGAACCCACACATATACAGTCATCTGATCCTTGTCAATGGAACCAAAAACATACATTGGAGAAAAGACAATCTTTTATACAAATGGTGCTAGGACAACTGGTTATCCATATGTATAAGAATAAAACTAGACCCTTGTCTCTCATTCTGCACAAAAAACAACTCAAAATGGATCCAAGACCTTGGAATAAAACATAAACAATGAAATTCCTAGAAGAAAATGTAGGTTCAAAACTCCAGTTTTTAGGCACAGGCAACAGCTTTCTCAGTAGGACCCTTAAAACTAACCAAATAATGCTAAGAGTTAATAAATGGGACAACATTTAATTAAAAAGGTTTTGCACAGCAAAGGAAACTATTAGAAATGTGAAGAGAGAACCCACAGAAGAGAGAAAGTCTTTGCTAGCTACTCTTCTCACAGAGGATTAAATCTTTCCTATTCCCATCCCCCCTCCCTTCCTTTCATCCCTCTTTGTTTAATCTACTGTACTTCTATTCTCCTCCACCACCCTTATTTTGTCTTAGCATCCACATATCAGAGAGAACATTTAGGTGTAGTTTTTAGGGATTGGGTTATTTCACTTAGAAGATAATTTCTAGGTTCCGGGGACACTGGCCCAAGGACCCAGGCCCAGTCCAGCACTGCTGGGTGAGACTTCTGCTCCAGGGAGACAGGCCCAGAGACCTAGGCCCATTAAAGTACTGCAGCACTACTGGGTGAGACTTCCACTACAGGGAGGCAAGCCCAGAGACCCAGAGACTTCCACACCAAGAAGACCGGCCCAGAGAACCAGGCCCAGCCCAGTCTGGCACCAGCCCTTTGGTCTAGTACATGTGCTGTGGTTAACCATCTGTCAACACATGGAGGTACCTCTGCCCACAAGCAGGGATTATACCCCACCTGGAAGCTACCATTACTAGAGGGGCAGTACCCTTCTTGGGTCATGGCATTATCAAGTTCCTCCCAGACATCAGGCTATTGAAAACTAGGAGTTTTATTGTAGATTTTTCTTATAGTAGTAATATTATGATATTGCTATTATACCTACTATTACTCCTACTTTTCTATTCTTTTATTAATATTTTTCTCATCCTCTCTATTTTCCTCTTATCTATCTGTCTCCTTGGACACTATTTCCCTTTTCACTTGTTAACAACCAATTTCTTTTAATTCCGCTTTTACTACTCCTATGACATAGTACCTCTATAGAAACACTTCTTATCTCTTTTACTACTCCTATGACATAGTACCTCTATAAAAACACTTCTTATCTCATTATTGTTATATCCTACACCCCTCTGCATCCTCTTTGTCCACCATTAGAAATTGTGATCCTTATTACAAACCCATTGGCTAAGCTGTAGATAATAATTGAACTATAATCTCTGTTTATTAAGATAATATGGTTAATATCTTAAAAGGGACATTTGAGTTAAGGATGCATATTGTTTGTATGGTGTGCTGCTAATATTGATCTCTCACTTCAAGGTGAGGTATTGGAATCCTGCAGGGACACTATAAGTCTATAGGGGGGAAACTGCAATACATCAGATTTGCACTCCTAGAGGGAAAGATACATGAACAACATGAGAAAACAAGGGAAGAAAGTGTCCCAAACAAACTTAGATGCTACATCAATAAAATCCAATGACAGCATGGCAGAAGGAATGTCTAAAAGGGAGTTGAGAATGTACATAATTAAAATGATCAGAGAAACAAACAATGAGATAAGAGAGCAAATGCAGGAATTGAATGATCACATCAATCAACAGTTAAAAGAGAAAATGCAGGTAGCAAAAGATCATTTCAATAAGGAGACAGGGATTCTGAAAAAGAAAATAGAAATCCTTGAAATGAAGGAAACAATAAACCAAATTAAAATCTCAATAGAAAGCATAACCAATAGGCTAGAAAACTCAATAGAAAGCATAACCAAAAGGCTAGATCACCTGGAAGACAGAATCTCAGATATCGAAGACAAAATATTTTATCTTACAAAGTTGACCAGAGAAGATGGTAAGAAATCATGAACGTAACCTCCAAGAATTATGGGATATCATGAAAAGACCAAATTTAAGAATTATTGGGATTAAGGAAAACACACAGACACAAACCAAAGGAAAGAATAATATATTCAATAAAATAATATCAGAAAATTTCCCAAATCTGAAGAATGAAATGGAAAATCAAACACAAGAGGTTTACAGGACACCAATTGTACAAAATTACAACAGATCCACACCAAGGCACATTATAATGAAAATGCCAAACATATGAAATAAAGATAGAATTTTAAAGGCTGTAAGAGAAAAAAAATCAGATTACATTCAGGGGGAAACCACCTACAGATATCAGCAGATTGCTCAAACCAGATCCTAAAAGTTAGAAAGGCCTGGAACAACATTTTCAAGCTATGAAAGAAAATGGATGCCATCCAAGAATCTTATACCCAGCAAAACTTACCTTCAGAATTGATGAAATAAAATCCTTCCATGATAAACAAAAGTTAAATGAATTTACAAATAGATAGCCGGCACTACAAAATATCCTCAGCAAAATATACCATGAGGAAGAAACAAAAAACAATGATATAAGTCAGCATGGGGGAACTACCCTAAAGGAATGGGCAAACAAAGGAGAAAACAAGTCAAGTTAAAAACCAAAAAGAAACCAAAATGACCAGGAATACAAATCATATCTCAATAATAACCCTGAATGTTAATGACCTGAACTCATCAATCAAAAGACATAGATTCACAGGTTAGATTAAAAAGAAAGACCCAACAATATGCTGCCTTCAAGAGACTAATCTCAGAAAAGCTTACCCACAGATTAAGGTGAAAGGATGGAAAAAAACATACCACAGACATGGACTCAGTAAAAAAGTGGAGGTATCCATCCTCATATCAGATAAAGCATACTTCAAACCAAAATTAGTTGGAAGGTATAAAGAAGGACATTTCATACTGCTTAAGGGAAGCATAAGTAAGCAAGACATAACAATCATAAATAATTATGCCCCAAATGGCTCATTTATGTACGTCAAACAAACCCTTTTCAACTCCAGGAACTAAATAGACCACAACACAATAATACTTCGTGACTTTAACACACCTTTCTCACCACTGGACAGATCTTCCAAACGAAAATTGAACAAAGAAACTATAGATCTCAATAACACAATCAATAATTTAGACTTAACAGACTTTTGTAGAATATTCCATCCATCAATGAGCGAATAGACTTTTTTCTCAGCAGCACATGGATCCTTCTCCAAAATAGACCATATGTTATGCCACAAAGCTACTCTTTGCAAATCCAAAAAGACAGAGATACTACCTTGTATTCTATCACATCATAGTGGAATGAAATTAGAAATCAATGACAAAATAAAAAACAGAAACTCCAACACATGGAGATTAAATAATATGCTATTGAATGATGCATGGATAACAGAAGATATCAGGGGGTAAATAAAAAATTCTTAGAGGTAAATGAGAACAAAGATAAAACATATCAAAATCTCTGGGACACTATTAAAACAGTACTAAGAGGAAAATTCATTGCATAGAGCAAATTCAATAAAAGAAGGAAAAGTCAACAAATAAATGACCTAACATTACAAATCAAAGCCCTAGAAAAAGAAGAACAGATCAACACCAAAAGTAGTAAAAGACAGAAAATAGTTAAAATCAGAGCTGAAATCAATGAAATTGAAACAAGAGAAACAATTGAAGAAGTTGACAAAACAAAAAGTTGGTTCTTTGAAAACAATAAACCAAATTGATAAATGCTTAGCCACACTAATGAAGAAGAGATAGAAAACTCAAATTACTAAAATTCAGAATGAAAAAGGGAATATCATGACAAACACTATTGAAATACAAAACATAATTAGAAGCTATTTTGAAAATCTATACTCCAATAAAATAGAAATTCTCCAAGACATCAACATTCTAGAGACATATGATCCACCCAAACTGAATCAGGAGGACATACACAATATAAATAGATCAATTTCAAGCAATGAAACAGAAGTAACCAAAAGCCTACCAACAAAGAAACGTCTGAGAACAAATGGATTCTCAGTCCAATTCTACAAGACCTTCAAAGAAGAGCTCCATCCAATGCTCATCAAAGTATTCCATGAAATAGAAGAGGAGCAGATCCTTCCAAACACATTTTATGAAGCCAATATCACACTGATACCAAAACCAGACAAAGACACACTGAGGAAAGAAAATTTCAGAGCAATAACCCTAATGAACATAGATGCAAAAATTCTTAACAAAATTTTAACAAATCACATACAAAAACATTTTAAAAAGATAGTGCACCACAATTAAGTGGGTTTCATCCCTGGGATGCAAAGTTGGTTCAACATCCAGAAAACAATAAATGTTATTCACCACATCAACAGACTAAAAGTTAAGAATCACATGATTATTTCAATAGATGCAGAAAAAGCATTTAATAAAATACAGCACCCCTTCATGCTCAAAGCACTAGAAAAAATAGGGATAGTAGGAACATTTCTCAACATTGTAAAGGCTATCTATGCTAGGTCCATGGTCAACATCATTCTAAATGGAGAAAAACTGAAAGCATTCCCCCTAAAAACTGAAACAAAGCAGGGATGCCCTCTTTTTTCACTTCTGTACAGCACTGTCCTTGACACTCTAGTCAGAGCAATTGGACAGACCAAAGAAATTAAAGGGATACGAATAGGAAAAGAAGAACTCAAACTACCCCTATTCGCCGATGACGTGATTCTATAGTTAGAGGAGCTGGGAAATTCCACCAAAAAGCTTCTTGAACTCATAAATGAATTCAGTAAAGTAACATGATATAAAACCAATGCTCATATCTAATGCATTTTTATTCATAAGTGATGAATTCTCTGAAATAGAAATAAGGAAAACTACTCCATTCACAACAGTCTCAAAAAAAGAGTTGGCAAACAATCTAACAAAAGAGGTGAAAGACCTCTACAATGAGAACTACACAACACTAAAGAAAGAAATTAAAGAAAACCTTAGAAGATGGAAAGATCTCCCATGTTCTTGGATAGGCAGAATTAATATTGTCAAAATGGCCATATTACCAAAAGTGTTATACAAATTCCATACAATTTTAATTAAAATCCCAATGACATACCTCATAGAAATAGAGCAAGCAATCATAAAACTCATTTGGAAGAATAAGAGACCCAGAATAGCTAACACAATCCTCAGCAGGAAGAGTGAGGCAGAGGATATCACAATACCAGACCCTCAACTGCACTACAGAACAATAGTAACAAAAATGGCATGGTATTGGCAACAAAATACACAGGTAGATAAATGGTACATAATAGAGGATACAGAGATAAACCCACATAAATAAAGTTTTCTCATACTAGACCAAGGTGCCAAAAACATACAATGGAGAAAAGATATCCTCTTTAACAAATGGTGTTGGGAAAACTGGAAATTCATATGCATCAGAATGAAACTAATCGCCTATCAATCACCCTGTACAAAACTCAACTCAAAGTGGATCAAGGAACTCAGAATTAGACCAGAGACACCCTGCACCTTATAGAAGAAAAAGGAGGTCTAAATCTTCATTATGTAGGCTTAGGACCAGACTTCCTTAACATGACTCCCAAAGCAAAAGAAATAAAATTAGGAATCAAGAATTGAGATAGATTCAAACTAAAAACCTTTTTCTCAGTAAAGGAAACTATCAACAATGTGAAGAGAGAGCCTACAGAGTGGGAGAAAATCTTTGCTACACACACTTCAGATAGAGCACTAATCTCCAGAATCTAGAAAGAACTCAAAAAACTTTACACTAAGAATACAAATAACCCAATCAATAAATGGGCTAAGGAAATGAAAAGATACTTCACAGAAGAAGATCTACAAGGAATCAATAGATATATGAAAAAATGTTCAACATCTCTAGTAATAAGAGAAATGCAAATCAAAACTACCCTAAGATTTCATCTCACCCTAATTAGAATGGTGATTATCAAGAATACAAGCAGGGGCTGGAGAGATAGCTCAGTCGATAGAGTGCTTGCTTTGCAAGCACAAGGCCCTGGGTTCGATCCCCAGCACCACACACACACACACAAAAAAAAAAAAAAAAAACATACAATCAACAATAGATGATGGCGAGGATGTGGGGAAAAGGTACATTCATCCATTGCTAGTGGGGTTGCAAATTAGCGCAGCCACTCTTGGAAAGCAGTGTGGAGATTCCTCAGAAAGCTTGGAATGGAACCACCATTTGACCCAGCTATCCCACTTCTTGGCCTATACCCAAAGGACTTAAAAATCAGAATACTACAGTGATACAGTCACATCAATGTTCATAGCCACTCAATTCACAATAGCCAGATTGTGGAACCAACCTAAATGTCCTTCAATTGATGAATGGATAAAGAAACTGTGTATGTATACACAATGGAATATTACTCAGCCATAAGGAAGAATAAAATTAATGTATTTACAGTAAATGGATGGATGCAGTTGGAGAATATCACGTTAAGTGAGATAAGCCAATCTCCAAAACACCAAAGATGCAATGATCTCTCTGATAAGTGGATGATGATACATAACAGTGGTGGGAGGAAGGCAAGAATGGAGGAAGGATGGATTGTATAGAGGAAAAAGAGGGGTGGGGAGTAGGTGGGGGGAAGGAAAAATAACAGAATGAGACAAACAACTTTACCCTATATACATGTATGATTACACAAATGCTGTGACTCTACTTTGTGTACAACCAGAGAAACAACAGTTGTACCTCATTTGTGTACAATAAATCAAAATAAAATTTTAAAAAACAGTTAACCTTAGAAGATGGAAAGATCTCCAATGTTCTTGGATAGGCAGAACTACTATTGTCAAAATGGCCATACTACCAAAAGTGCTATACAGATTCAGTGCAATTACAATTAAAATCCCAATGACGTACCTTACAGAAATAGAACAAGCAATCATGAAATTCATCTGGAAGAATAAAAAAACCTAGAATAGCTAAAGCAATCCTTAGCAGGAAAAGCGAAGCAGGGGGTATCACAATACCAGATCTGCAACTATAGTACAAAGCAATAGTAACAAAAACAGCATGGTATTGGTACCAAAATAGACAGGTAGATCAATGGTACAGAATAGAGGACATGGACACAAACCCAAATAAATACAATTTTCTCATAATAGACAAAGGGGCCAAAAATATGCAATGGAGAAAAGATAGCCTCTTCAACAAATGGTGCTGGGAAAACTGGAAAACCATATGCAACAGAATGAAATTAAACCCCTATCTCTCACCCTGCACAAAACTCAACTCAAAAAAAATCAAGGACCTCGGAATCAGACCAGAGACCTTCATCTTATAGAAGAAAAAGTAGGTCCAAATCTTCAACATGTCGGCCCAGGATCAGACTTCCTTAACAGGACTCCCATAGCACAAGAAATAAAAGCAAGAATCAACAACTGGGATAGATTCAAACTAAAAAGTTTTCTCTCAGCAAAGGAAACTATCAGTAATGTGAAGAGAGAGCCTACAGAGTGAGAGAAAATCTTTGCCACTGATACTTCAGAGAGAACACTAATTTCCAGAATCTATAAATAACTGAAAAAACACTACACCAAGAATACAAATAATTCAGTCAACAAATGCGCTAAGAAATGAACAGACTTCAATCACAGAAGAAGATCTACGAGCAATCAACAGATATATGAAAAAATGTTCAACATCTCTAGTAATAAAAGAAATGTAAATCAAAACTACCCTAAGATTTCATCTCACTCCAATTAGAAAGGCGATTATCAAGAAAACAAGCAACAATACTTGTTGGCGAGGATGTGGGGGAAAAGGTACATACACTCATACATTGCTGGTGGGGTTGCAAATTAGTGCAGCCACTCTGGAAAGCAGTATGGAGATTCCTCAGAAAGCTTGGAATGGAACCACCATTTGGCCCAGCTATCCCACTCCTTGGCCTATACCTAAAGGACTTAAAATCAGCATACTACAGAGATACAGCCACAGCAGTGTTCATAGCTGCTCAATTCACAATAGCCAGATTGTGGAACCAACCTAGATGTCCTTCAATTGATGAATGGATAAAGAAACTGTGGTATATATATATACAATGGAATATTACTCAGCCATAAAGAATGATAAAATTATGGCATCTGTAGGCAAATGAATGAAATTGGAGAATATCATGCTAAGTGATATAAGCCAATCCCAAAAAACCAAAGGACGAATGATCTCACTGGTAAGCGGATGATGACACATAATGGGGGGATGGAAGGGAGGCAAGAATGGAGGAAGGAAGGACTGTATAGAGGGAAAAGAGAGGTGGGAGGGGTGGGGGGAAGGGAAAAAATAGCAGAATGAATCAAACAACATTACCCTATGTAAATTTAAGATTACACAAATGGTATGACTTACTCCATGTACAAACAGAGAAACAACATGTACCCCATTTGTTTACAATAAAAATAAATAAATAAATAAATAAAATAAAATAAAAAACAGTTTCCAAATCCATCCATTTACTGGCAAAAGCCATAAAGTCATTCTTCTTTATGGCTGAGTAATATTCCACTGTGTGTATATATACCACATTTTCCTCATCCATTCATCTGTTGAAGGACACAGGTTGGCTCCATAGTTTAGCTACTGTGAATTGAGCTGCTATAAACATTGATGTGGCTGCATCCTGATATATGCTGATTTTTTAAGACCTTTGAGTACATACCAAGGGGTAGGATTACTGGGTCATATGGTGGTTCCATTCCAAGTTTTATGAGGAATCTCCATACTGCTTTCCAGAGTGGTTGCACCAATCTGTAGTCCCACCAGCAATATATGAGTGAAACTTTTTTCCTACATCCTTGCTCACATTTGTTACATTTACTCTTGATAATTGCCATTCTGACTGGAGTGACGTGAAATCTCAGTGTATTTTTAATTTCTACTTCTCCAGTTGCTAGAGAAATTGAACATTGTTTCATATACTTGTTTACCATTCATATTTCTTCTTCTGTGAAGTGTCTCTTAAGTTCTTTTGCCCATTTATTGATTGTTTTATCTTTTTGGTATTAAGTCTTTTGAGTTCTTTATATATTCTTAAGGAGTAATGCTCTATCTGAAGTACAGGTGACAAAGATTTTCTCCCATAATGTAGGTTCTCTCTTCACATTCTTGATTGTTTTCTTTGCTACGAACAAGCTTTTTAGTTTGATACCATACCATTTATTGATTCTTGATTTTATTTCTTGCACTTTAGGAGTCTTTCTTATTTAGAAAGTTGGTTTCTAATCCAACATGATAGAAAGTTGGGCTTACATTCTCTTCTAGTAGGCTCAGGGTTTCTGGACTAATGCCTAGGTCCTTGATCCACTTTGAGTTGAGTTTTGTGCAGAATTAAAGGGGTTCAATTTCATTCTACTACTTGTAGATTTCCAGTTTTCCCGTTGCCGTTTGTTGAAGAGGCTATCTTTCCTCCAATGTATGTTTATGTTGCCCTTGTCTAGTATAAGATAACTCTATCTGTGTGGGGTTGTCTCTGTGTCTTCTATTCATTCTGCTTCATTGATCTTCATGCCTTTTTTGTTGCCAATACCATGCTGCTTTTTTACTATAGCTCTGTAGTACAGTTTAAGGTCTGGTATTGTGATGCCTCATGCTTCACTTTTCTCACTGAGGATTTCTTTGGCTATTCTAGGCCTCCTATTTTTCCAAATGAATTTCAAGACTGATTTTTCTATTTCTATGAAGAATGTCACTGCAATTTTAATAGGTGTTACCTTAAATCTGTATAGTGCTTTTAGTAGTATGATAATTTTGAAAATATTAATTCTACCTATCCAAGAACATGCAAGATTTTTCCATCTCCTAAGGTCTTCTTCAATTTCTTTCTTTAATGTTCTGTAATTTTCCTTGTAGAGGCCTTTCACCTTTTTGTTAGATTTATTTCCAAGCTCTTTTTTTCTTATTTTTGAGGCTATTGTGAATGAGATAGTTTTCCTAATTTCTCTTTCGGCTGATTCATCAATGGTGAATAGGAACACAATTGATTTTTGGGTGTTAATTTTATATCTTGCTACTTTGCTAAATTTTTTATGAGTTCTTAAAGCTTTATGGTGGAGTTTTTTGGGTCTTCTAAATATAGACTCATACCACTGGAAACAAGGATAGTTTAAGCTCTTTTTCTACTCACATCCCTTTAATTTCCTTATATTAAAAAAGTGAATTGTAGCCTATTTGCTTTTTGGAACTAAATATGCCTCACATTCATTATTTTCATGATGTTTACATGGAAATTCCATTCAGGAACACCATGATTAATTTAAGTATTGCCAGGGGCATCTTTCACTTGTTTAATATTTCTCTTAAAGAAGAATTTTTCATAGTAGAATTTACATGTAGTTAATTTACATTCCTTATTTCTCTTGAAGACTATGGTACTTTGGAAGAATGCTTTAATCATTAATCCACATATGTTGCTATTATAACAAATATTTTAGGCCGGGGGATCCATAAAGAATTAATGAATGAATTAATAGGTTTATTTAGCACTCAAATCTGATGGTTCATGAACATTCATGATGGTTCATGAATTTATGCTTGACTCTGGAGAGAGCTTCATAGAAGATGGGATCGCAGTGGTGGGAACAAATACCAAAGAGATCACCTGGCTAGACAGGAAGACAGAGACTGGGGAGAGGCCAATCTTGCTCTTTTTTATAACAACCTACCCTTGTGGAAACTAAGTGGGGTCCCATGAGAACTATCTTAATTCATTTGAGGGGAGCATCCCAAATGACCTAATCACCTTCCACTAGGCCCTGTCTTAAGTTGGTTCCATGAGCTGACAATATTGCCATACTTGGAATGCAGCTTCCAACACACAAACTTTGTGAGATGCACTCCAACCATATCCAAACCACAGCACTTTGTAAATAAGAACAAAGAGTTTATACAAATTTTACAACAGTTTTTACACAAATTATAGTGTAGCCTATAATTCTGTTTCCATTACAAAGCATAATGATTCACAATATTTATAATGTATTACAATAACAAAATCCATTTTTGATGAAATCCTAATTTATATGAAAATGATAACTGTTAAAGAACCAGTCAAGGAGTCTCTGAGTTATTGTAGTAATACACAGAGAACAGGATGATACCTTATTTGTAAATTCTGATCTTTAAAAATGTGTTTTCCAAGTGTTCTTAGCTCTACTGAAGAAGACAAACTGGGAGGAAGGATAAGTGAAGTCTTTTTGCAAAAATGCCACTGGGGATAATTATATCAAAGTGTTATCAGCTGCAGACTGAGGAGATGAAAGTCAATAGAAGTAGTAGGCAGAAAAAGAATGGAGGGTTTGGTCTTATCAGCCTATGACACCCAGCATGTATGTTTTGCCTACTCTACCCACTCTACCCAACAATTTGGTGCTTGAGACAGGTTGCTTTCCAAATTTTCAAAAAAAATTTGTTAAGTATGTCCAAAAATTTGACAAGCAATCTACACCTAGAACACAGTTTTCTTGCTCAATATGCCACTATCTGGCAATGATCAACTTCCTATTTGCAATGATTCTCAAGCTTTATCTTGGTCTTGCATCAGTATCACCGGGAGAGTATGTTAAATCACAGATGGATAAGTTGCACTATAAGAGTTTCTTATTCTGGAGGTGGAGCATAAGAATATTCATTTATAACAAATTCCCAAGTGACAAATTGCTACTGGTCTAGGGACCACATTTTGAAAACAATGCCATATTAAATATTCCTTTGATCTCCATATCAGTTCTCATAAGTATGAATCAGTCTATCAAAATTAACAGTGAGGGAAATGAAACTGAGGAAACACTAAGCTGTCTTACATCTAGAATAATGCAGGGGATGAGTACATCCATACAGCAAGCAACAGGCTTAAACGAGGTGCTTATTAGAATTGGTTGCTTATAAGAAGTGGGGATGAAAAAAAGGAAGACAGGAGAGAGAGGTGAGAAGGAGTTAGTTAATTTATTTTTGTCAACTTTGTGCCAATTGGCTCTGAAAGCCATGAGCAAAAGTGGCTTCCGAGTCACAAATGGTAATTGTGGTAGAACACTTTCAGGGCTCTGAAAGAATTCCCTAGGGCTGCCTAAGTCTCCTGCCATCCCTGAACACTGTAAGGAGAACAGTTGGGCTTGAGATAGAAGGTAACAAGTTCATTTCCTAGCCTACTCATCACTCCAAAGGGAATAAATTTGTAGATAATTAATTCTTTGTGGAGTAGTTTCTCCATTGTTTAGTTCAACTTGAAAAATGTCTTCTGTGGGGAATTATAAAGTTTGTCTTCATTAGCTTGTTGATATGCTAAGCAATTATTGCATAGCAATAATTGAAAGTGGTTATCAGGTGTTTCCTAAACTATCTCAGGGAATCTGCCCTTTGAACTCAGTAGCATTATGCAAGGCAGTCACAACATAATAAGAATTAGTAGTAACTATATATAGTATATGTAGTAATAACTATACATATATATTACATAGTGTATACACACACAATTATACTATTATTTATTACTAACACTATACACAGGTGTTAAAAAATGGAGGTATGAGATTGGGTAAAATAAATGTGTTAGTTAAAATAAAGAAATAAATAAAAACAGGAATTAGTCCCAAGTAAAATGGAAAAAACAAATCCTACCCTATCTGTCATTGCATACAGCTCTGCAACAGAATATTTGAAACACCATGAAAAATAAATAGTAGCAGGTTGATGGGAAAGAAAACCAGAATCTAAAGTACTACCAAATCAGTGGTTCGTTAATCATGGTTTTTATCCTTTGGCCCAAGAATGAGGTGCAGTCACAACATGAACTGCAGAGAAGAGTAACTGAGGTCCCATTTCTCTGGCTATGATACCTAAACGGGGAATGAAACATGCTGAGGAGATTTTGATGAGACTGGAACGCAGGAAAGAAATTTCATTACATTATTAAATAAACTGAAGGGTCACTACACATCTGTACAGGATTAGAACTTATACTGATTGGCATAAAAAAGACTTGGAAAATTGAAGTAACAAAAATTTCTGGCCAAATGGTCTGCCACTGGGTAACACACACATGGGGGCAGCTCTGAGTAGCTAAGCAAAGATTTGATAACTGAACTGATGTTGAAACCTCTTTTTAGAGATGATGGAATAGAACAGATCTCCTGAAATTAATCAAGTAAATTTCTTGCTAAGAAAATATATCAACATTTTCCAAACTATTTAAAACAGATTCCAAGTCTTAAATATTGCATCCCAATCTAAACATTCATTAGACATGAAGAACCAGAGAAACATCAATTCTCATGGGAGAAAGATGATCAATGGACACAAATACAGAAATTCACAGATGTTGGAATTATCTGAGAAAGACCTTAAATCAGATATTTAAAAATTTTCAACAAGCAACTGTAAATACTCTTAAACTTAACAGAAAAATAGAACTCAGCCATAGTGTATAAAGTAGAATGAAATATAAATATCAGAACTGAAAAATACAATGACTGAAATATGAAACTCATTGAATGTATTCAAAAGCATAGTGAAGATAAGGAGGGGTGCTAGGGAAGAAAAGAGTAACTTTAGATTACTCTACCTTTAGATTAGGTAGAGGGGAGTGAAGGAATGGGAGGGGGAATGGGGGTAGGAAGGGTAGTAGAGTGAAACAGACATTATTATCCTATATACATATAACTATATGACTGGTGGTATTCTACATCATGTATAACCAAAAGAATGAGAAATTTTACTCCTTTATATATGATGTATCAAACTGCATTCTACTGTCATGTATAACTAATTAAAACAATTTTTTAAAAAATTTAAAAATGTGAGTGAAACTGAAAATGAGTCAATAGAAATTATTCAATTTGGAAATCAGAAAAAGAAAAAGATTTAAGGCAAAGTAAAAGAGACTTGGGGACTTCTAGGAAAATAGCAAAAGATAGAACCTTCTTGTCTTCACAGTCTCCAGACAGCAGAAAGCATTTGATACTGAAAAATAATTTTAAGAAATAGCAGAAAACTACCTAAACTTAACAAACCACTTAAACCTACAGATTCAAGAATTTGAATTAAACCCAAACAGAGTAAACCCAAATAAATTTAACCCTCAAATTATAATCAAACTGTTGGAAACTTAATACAAATAAAAATATTGTGACCCGAAAATAGGGGCACATTCCCAGTAAAGAAATAATTTGAATAACCGTAGATTTCTTGCCAGAAACTTCAGAAATAAATGGCATGATATTTTTCAATAGCTGAAAGAAAATAATTGCCAACTTGAAATTTTATATTTAGGAGGACTGTAAAGAATGAAGAAGTAACTAAAATAAGAGCATTTTTTTGTGCTAGCAGAGAGGATGAAAATGAATTACTAAATGAAGTTTTTCAGACATAATGGAAATGCTACCAGAAGAAATGGTACCTCAGAGATAATAAGCAAGAAAGTGACAGATACCTTGGTTCATATAATAGACTAGTATTATCCTCTTTTGTTTTCAAAAATATACTTAATAGTTGAAAGCAAAAGTAATACATAGTTTGAAAGTATTTTTCCCTGTATTTAAATGTAACACATAAACAACTATAACATAAAGGGAAGAAGGTAGAGACTTGTGTGGTATAGAAAATTCAGAAGTTTTCTATACTCCATTTAAATGCTAAAATATTGATTCCAATTAGAATACGAAAAGGTAAATATATAAATATGGTTTTTCAAAGTAACTAACTAAAAAACTACATAGAGAAATATAGTTTAAAAACCAAAAAGGAAGACATATTAAAGAAATAACAAATTTGTAAACCTAAATGCAAGTATATCAATGATCACATTGAATAGAAATGACCTAAACTCACCAATTGAAAGACAGATATTGTGTTGGGGATGTAGACCAGTGGTAGCTAGCAATTAGATCAGAAACTTTTCAACTGCTCCAAGACAACATATAGTCAACACTCCAACATAAATGAGTAAGCAAAAATTTCCTTGATAAGATTCTTAAAGCTCAGGAAATAATACCAAGAATTAATAAATGGGATCACATCAAATTAAAAAGCATCTGCATAGCAAAGGAGTAACAGCATAAAGAGAGAATGAATAGAACGTATTTGCCAGCTATGCCTATATATATACAGAATATCTACATATATATTAACATATATATATTTATATAAAGAATAAATACTTAACACCAAAAAAACCCTCAATAAATAAATGGGTAAATGAAAAAAAAAAAAAGATACTTCCCCAAAAAAGTATAACTGACTAACAAATAAATAAAAAATGTTTAACATCTTTAGTAATCCAAGAAATGCATATCAAAACTATGTTTAGTTTTTATCTCATTCCAGTTAGAATGACAATCATCAAGAATACAAATAATATGAAAATAAACACTGGTGAGGGTGTGGGGAAGAAGGAAAACTCTTGTATGTTGTTGATGGGATTGTAAATTAATACAATCAAAATGGATATCAGTATAGAGTGTCCTCCAAAGACTAGGTATGGAAATATGATATGACCCTGCTATACTTCTCCTCAGGGTCTATCCAAAAGAATTGAAATCAGCATACTATATTGATAAAGGAACAACTACTTTTTACAGTAGCACAAGTTACAATAGCTAAATTATGAACCCAACCTAGGTGTCTTGTCAATGGATTAATGGATAAAGAAAATGTTATAAATATATAGAGAGATAGCTATAGATATGCATATATATATACACACACACAATGAAGTTTTATTCAGCAATAAAAAACAAAATTATGTCATTTGTAGGAAAATGAATGGAACTGGAAAGTTTTTATTAAGTGAAATATGCCAGACTCAGTAAAGGGCCACATGATTTCTCTTATATGCAGAAACCAGAGAGAATACAGAATAAGAGATCTCTCATGAACATAGGAGAGAGACCAGTAGAGAAAGGAAAGGGGCAAAGGAGAAGGGGTGAGAAAGGGGAGGTACTCAGAAGTGAAATTGACAAGTTGTTATGTCCATATCAAATAGATCAAAATGAATCCCACTGTTATGTATAATTATTATATACCAATAAAATTTTTTTAAAAATTAAGTTGTATTAATTTATTAAATAAACATTGTATTAAGTTTCTAATGAAAGAAAATCCAAACTTTCTGTAAAGAGGAAGTCTCACATTTCTGAGTGTGTTTCAGGAAGTCCAATATCCCCCTTAGACTTGGAGGAATTGACTGTGAAGTATGACTGTTATGTCCACTGTGTGAAGATGGAAGATCCATGTTGCTTCTTTGGACTTTTTGGCCTCCATGACCCTCTGATGGAGTAAAAATGGGTGAAGGCTACATAATATTCCCTTGTATATATACTGCATTTTCTTATCCATTCAACTTTTGATGTATATTTAGGTTGTTTTCCTATGTTGACTGTTGTAAGTAATACTTCCAGGAACATGAGAGGGCAAATGTCTCTTCAACAACCCGTTTAAATTATTTTGGATAAATCCCAAGGATTGGACCTTTAGATTATCTGCTATTTCTATTTAAAATTTCCTGAGAAATTTTCATACTATTTTCCCTAGTGCCCGCACCATTTTACTCTTCCACCAACGGTTAACAATGGTACTAATTCTTCCACATCCTTGTTAATACATGTTTTTTAAAATAGTGCAGGTGTGACATAGTATCTCCTTGTGGTTTTGATTTGCATTTCCCTAGAGGATAGTGAGCATATTCTAATATACTCATGTCAATTTGTATGTCTTCCTTAGAGTTTTTTTTTTTTTTTTTTAGTATTCTGGCCACAAATGGGGTACATCATTTTGTTTCTATGGTTGTACACAAATATTAGTTTTGATGTAATCTCTCTTTTCTATCTTTTCTGTTTTTACTTGGGCTGTCATATCTAAGAAATAATTACCAAAACTAGTGCTGTTAATATTTTCAAAGTTTTCTTCTAGAATATATTTTTAGATCTTATATTTAAATTTTGAATCCATCCTGAGTTTATTTGGTGTCTGATATAAAGGTCCAATTTCATTCTCTTGTGTGGGTATTCAGTTTTCCAGCATCATTTGTTGAAGATTCCATCTTTTCTCAATTATGTTCTTGGGACCCTTATCTAACATAAGTTGGCTACATATTTCTAGTCTCCCCATTATATTTTTACATCTGTATTTTGGATTTTACATCTGCATACATTCTTACATCTGTATTTTTTACCAGTATCATATTATTTAATTACTATAGCTTGGTAATATACTTTGAAATAAGATGGATGTTTTGCTCATTTTTGAGATTATCTTGGTTTGCAGGGTCCCTTTTTGTTCCATGTGAATTTTAAAATATTATTTTTCATGTTATAGGCAATAGTGGTATTTATTTGACATATTCATGAATGCATATAACACAGTTTTCTCCAATCCAATCCCCAGTACTTCCTTCATCCCTCCCACTTTCCTCCTCTGATCCCCTTCTTCTACTCTATTGGTCTTCATTGTATTTTTTTTAAGATTTTAACTGATGCATTTTAGTTATACAGAAAATTAGAATACTTAGTGTCATATTCATATGTGTACATAGTATAATTTGACCAACTTCCAAAAATAAGAGGCTATGGACGATGGTGGAAGCAAGCTAGGCAACATTCCAGATCTCCTCACCACACAGAAGAAGGCAGCGAAGGAAAAGCAAAATGGGGGGGGGAGAGGTGGTGACTAAATAAATGCATTAAAACTCAATATTACATAGTCTGAGACCTGAAGAGATTGGAAGATGGTGTACCAGAGTAGAAAACAAACATAGAATGCCCTACCCCCCCACCCAAATTGGTGGATGGGGGGAGGGGCGTCGGAGAGAATGGGAAAGCAGACACTCCCTTAAGCTCATCCACTTAAAAACAGTTGAAAAGACAGACAAGGCGATCCAAGATGGCGGACTAGAGGGTGACTGCATCTCCAGTCGCTCCAGAACCCAGGAGTTAAGAAGGGGAGGCATTGAGAGACTCCGACTAAAATAGAGCCACGGGTGAGTCTGCAAACTGGGTAAAGCTCGGCCCGGGTGACAGGCCAGGTACAGGTGGCTTATCCGAGCAGGGCAGGGCAGCTAGAGTCTTCCACAGGCAGCCCTGCGCACTCCGGCAGTGGGCCCCTCCCACACAGCCAGCTTCTCCAGGTTCTCGGAGCAGGCCCCCTAGTGAGAGCCTTTCTGATCAGAACAAGCTCCAAGTCCCGGAGCCAGCGCGGCGTGCTCTGGCCCGCAAGCGACATCAGGGACCAGGACAGGGCAGCCAGAGACTTCCCCAAGCAGCCCGGTGGGAGGTGCCTTTCAAGGCTAGTTTCTCGGAGCAGACCGTCCAGTGAGAGCCTTTCTACATAGAGCCAGCCACAAGTCCCCGGGCCAACGGAGAGCTTCGATCCCCAAGCAGCCTCTGGGATCAGGGCAGGGCAGCCAGAGACTTCTCCAGGCGGCTCTGCCCACTCCGGCTGCAGGCTCTTTCCACGGGGCGATCCAAGATGGCGGCCTAGAGGGTGACTGCATCTCCAGTCACTCCAGAACCCAGTAGTTAAGAAGGGGAGGCATTGAGATACTTGGACTAAAATAGAGCCATGGGTGAGTCTGCCCACTGGGTAAAGCTCGGCCCGGGTGGCAGGCCCAGATAGAGGTGGCTTATCAGAGCAGGGCAGGGAAGCTAGAGTCTTCCCCAGGTAGCCTTCCACACTCTGGCGGTGGGTTCCTCCCACACGGCCAGCTGCACGGTGCAGGCCCCCAGTGAGAGCCTTTCCACACAGAGCCAGCTCCAAGCCCTGGAACCAGTAGGGGGCTAGGGGCAGCTTTCTTCGGAAGCACTGCATTATCAAGTTCCTCCAATACTTCAGGCTACTGAAGGTTGGGAGGTGATACACTGGAAATCTACCGGGACACTATAAGCCAATAGAGGAAATCTGCAATATCTCAGGGTCCCACTGACAGCTGACCAATATGAGAAAACAAGGGAAGAAAATGTCCCAAACAAACCTAGATACTACATCAATAAAACCCAATGACAGCACAGCAGAAGAAATGTCAGAAAGGGAGTTCAGAATGTACGTAATTAAAACGATCAGGGAAGCAAATGAGGAGATGAAAGACCAAATGCAGGCATTGAAGGAGGAGATGAAAGAGCAAATGCAGGCATTAAATGATTGCACCAATCAACAGTTAAAGACCAAATATGGGAAGCAAGAGATCATTTCAATAAAGAGTTAGAGATACTGAAAAAAAAAAAAAAAACAAACTGAAATCCTTGAAATGAAGGAAACTATAAACCAAGTTAAAAACTCCATAGAAAGCATAACCAATAGGATAGAACACCTGGAAGACAGAACCTCAGACATTGAAGACAAAATATTTAATCTTGAAAACAAAGTTGGCTAAACAGAGAAGATGGTAAGAAATCATGAACAGAATCTACAAGAATTATGGGATATCATGAAAAGGCCAAATTTAAGAATTATTGGGATTGAGGAAGGCTCAGAGAAACAAACCAAAGGAATGAACAATCTATTCAATGAAATAATATCAGAAAATTTCCCAAATCTGAAGAATGAAATGGAAAACCAAGTACAAGAGGCTTATAGGACTCCAAATATACAAAATTACAACAGACCCACACCAAGACACATTATATGAAAATACCTAACATACAAAATAAAGACAGAATTTTAAAGACCGCAAGAGAAAAGAATCAAATTACATTCAGAGGGAAACCAATAAGAATATCAGCAGATTTTTCAATCCAGACCCTAAAAGCTAGAAGGGCCTGGAACAACATTTACCAAGCCCTGAAAGAAACGGATGCCAACCAAGAATCTTAAACCCAGCAAAACTTACCTTCAAATTTGACGATGAAATAAGAGCCTTCCATGATAAACAAAAGCTAAAGGAATTTACAAAAAGAAAGCCGGCATTACAGAACATTCTCAGCAAAATATTCCATGAGGAAAAGATGAAAAACAACGATGCAAATCAGCAACAGGAGGCGCTAGCCTAAAGGAATAGCCAAAAAAAGGAGAAACCAAATCATGTCAAAAAAAACAAATATGAGTCAAATGACTGGGAATACAAAACATATCACAATAATAACCCTGAAAGTTAATGGCCTGAACTCATCAATCAAAAGACATAGACTGGCAGATTGGATTAAAAAGAAAAATCCAACAATATGCTGCCTGCAAGAGACTCATCTCATAGAAAGAGATACCCATAGACTAAAGGTGAAAGGATGGGGAAAAACATACCATGTACACGGACACAGCAAAAAAGCTGGAGTATCCATCCTCATTTCAGATAATGTGGACTTCAAACCAAAACTAGTCAGAAGGGATAAAGAAGGACATTACATGCTGCTTAAGGGAAGCATAAATCAGCAAGATATAACAATCATAAATATCTACGTCCCAAACATTGGCTCATCCACGTACGTCAAACAAATCCTTCTCAATTCCAGAAATCAAATAGACCACAACACAATAATACTAGGCGATTTTAACCCACCTCTCTCACCACTGGATAGATCTTCCAAACAAAAATTGAATAAAGAAACCATAGATCTCAATAACACAATCAACAATTTAGACTTAACCGACATATATAGAATATACCATCCAACAAAGAACGAATACACCTTCTTCTCAGCAGCACATGGATCCTTTTTTAAAATAGACCATATTTTATGCCACAAAGCTACTGTTAGCAAATACAAGAGGATAGAGATACTACCTTGTACTCTATCAGATCATAATGGATTGAAATTAGAAATAAATGACAGAATAAAAAACAGAAACTTCTCCAATACCTGGAGATTAAATAATACACTATTATATGATGAATGGATAACAGAAGACATCAGGAGGGAAATAAAAAAATTCTTAGAAGTAAACGAGAACAAAGACACATCATATCAAAATCTCTGGGACACCATGAAAGCAGTACTTAGAGGAAGATTTATTTCATGGGGCGCATTCAACAAAAGAAGTAGAAATCAACAAATAAACAACTTAACACTACAGCTCAAAGCCCTAGAAAAAGAAGAGCAGACCAATACCAAAAGTAGTAGAAGACAGGAAATAGTTAAAATCAGAGCTGAAATCAACGAAATTGAAACAAAAGAAAGAAATCAGAAAAATTAACAAAATAAATAGTTGGTTCTTTGAAAAAATAAACAAAATTGATAAACCCTTAGCCACACTAACAAAGAGAAAGAGGGAGAAAACTAAAATTACTAAAATTCGGGATGAACAAGGAAACATCACAACAGACACCAGTGAAATACAAAACATAATTAGAAGCTATTTTGAAAATCTATACTCCAACAAAACAGGAAAACTCGAAGACATCAACAAGTTTCTAGAGACATATGAATTACCTAAACTGAAGGAGGAGGACATACATAACTTAAATAAATCAATTTCAAGCAATGAAATAGAAGAGGTCATCAAAAGCCTACCAACAAAGAAAAGTCCGGGACCAGATGGGTTCTCAGTCGAGATCTACAAAACCTTTAAAGAAGAGCTCATTCCAATACTCCTCAAAGTATTCCATGAAATAGAAGAGGAGGGAACCCTCCCAAACTCGTTCTATGAAGCCAATATCACCCTGATACCTAAATCAGACAGAGACACATCGAGGAAAGAAAATTTCAGACCAATATCCTTAATGAACATCGACGCAAAAATTCTCAACAAAATTTTAGCAAATTGCATACAAAAATACATTAAAAAGATAGTGCACCACGATCAAGTGGGTTTTATGCCAGGGATGCAAGGTTGGTTCAACATTCAGAAATCAATAAATGTCATTCACCATATCAACAGACTTAATACAGCATCCCTTCATGCTCAAAACACTAGAAAAAATTGGGGTAGTGGGAACATTCCTTAACATTATAAAGGCCATCTATGCTAAGCCCATGGCCAATATCATTCTAAATGGTGAAAAAATGAAAGCGTTCCCCCGAAAAACTGGAACAAGGCAGGGATACCCTCTTTCACCACTTCTATTCAACATCGTCCTTGAGACTCTAGCCAGAGCAATTAGACAAACCAAAGAAATTAAAGGGATACGAATTGGAAAAGAAGAACTCAAACTATCCCTGTTCTCTGATGACATGATTATATATTTAGAGGAACCTGGAAATTCCACCAGAAAACTTTTAGAACTCATAAGTGATTTCAGTAAAGTAGCAGGTTACAAGATCAATGCTCATAAATCCAATGCATTTTTATACATAAGTGATGAATCTTCAAAAAGAGAAATTAGGAAAACTACCCCATTCACAATAGCATCGAAGAAAATAAAATACTTGGGAATCAATCTCACAAAAGAGGTGAAAGACCTCTACAATGAGAACTACAGAACACTAAAGAAAGAAATTAAAGAAAACCTTAGAAGATGGAAAGATCTCCCATGTTCTTGGATAGGAAGAATTAATATTGTCAAAATGGCCATTCTACCTAAAGTGCTATACAGATTCAATGCAATTGCAATTAAAATCCCAATGATGTACCTTGCAGAAATAGAGCAAGCAATTATGAAATTCATCTGGAAGAATAAAAAACCTAGAATAGCTAAAGCAATCCTCAGTAGCAAGAGCGAAGCAGGGGGTATTGCAATACCAGATCTTCAACTCTACTACAAAGCAATAGTAACAAAAACGGCATGGTATTGGTACCAAAATAGATAGGTAGATCAATGGTACAGAATAGAGGACATGGACACAAACCCAAATAAATACAATTTTCTCATACTAGACAAAGGGTCCAAAAATATGCAATGGAGAAAAGATAGCCTCTTCAACAAATGGTGCTGGGAAAACTGGAAAACCATATGCAACAGAATGAAATTAAACCCCTATCTCTCACCCTACACAAAACTCAACTCAAAATGATTCAAGGACGTCGGAATCAGACCAGAGACCCTGCATCTTATAGAAGAAAAAGTAGGTCCAAATCTTCAACTTGTTGGCTTAGGATCAGACTTCCTTAACAGGACTCCCATAGCACAAGAAATAAAAGCAAGAATCAACAACTGGGATAGATCAAACTAAAAAGCTTTCTCTCAGCAAAGGAAACTATCATAATGTGAAGAGAGAGCCTACAAAGTGGAATACTATCTTTGCCACTCATACTTCAGATAGAGCGCTAATTTCCAGAATCTATAAAGAACTCAAAAAACTCTACACCAAGAATATATATAATCCAATCAACAAATGGGCTAAGAAGATGTACAAGCAATCAACAGATATATGAGAAAATGTTCAACATCTCTAGTAATAAGGGAAATGCAAATCAAAACTACCCTAAGATTTCATCTCACCCCAATTAGAATGGCGATTATCAAGAACACAAACAACAATAGGTGTTGGCGAGGATGTGGTGAAAAAGGAACACTCATACATTGCTGGTGGGGTTTCAAATTAGTGCAGCCACTCTGGAAAGCAGTATGGAGATTCCTCAGAAAGTCTTGGAATGGAATCACTATTTGACCCAGCTATCCCACTCCTTGGCCTATACCCAAAGGACTTAAAATCAGCATACTACAGAGATACAGTCACATCAATGTTCATTGCTGCTCAATTCACCATAGCCAGATTGTGGAACCAACCTAGATGTCCTTCAATTGATGAATGGATAAAGAAACTGTGGCATATATATACAATGGAATATTATTCCGCAATGAAGAATGATAAAATTATGGCATTTGCAGGTAAATGGATGAAATTGGAGAATATCATGCTATGTGAGATAAGTCAATCTCAAAAAACTAAAGGACGAATGATCTCGCTGATAAGCGGATGAGGTCATATAATGGGGGGTGGGAGGTGTTAGCATTAGGGTTAGGGTTAGGTTTAGGGTTAGGGATAAGGAGTGTTGTAAGAATGAAGGAAAGAAGGACTGTATAGAGGGAAAAGAGGGGTGGGAGGGGTGGGGGGAAGGGAAAAAAATAATGAATCAAACATCATTGCCCTATGTAAACGTATGATTACACAAATGGTATGCCTTGACTCCATGTGCAAACAGAGAAACAACATGTATCCCATTTGTATACAATAATAATAAAAAAAAAAGAAAAGACAGACAAGATATAAAGCACAATAGTCATAGTGTACAAACAGCTTAAAACTAAATTGGGAAAAGAAAGCTGACCACAGGATCAGCGCCATCTTGTGGAGCCATTAACCAACCAATCATCTTAAATCAGCATAGCACCTTCTCATGCCTAATCAGCTGCAAATTAAACCAGAGGGAAGTCTCCTACAGTGGGCCTTTTAAAAATCTAAAGAACTTCTAGAAGGACCACTACTAGGCCTAAGTCATGAAAACTGCCCTCCCTCTCCCCTGTCCCTGTGAACAAGGGGAAAGGAGTGTGCTGGAGGGGACCTTCCCCTGGGAAATATAGCACTCCAAGTTCAGCCTGTTACCTGGGCAATGCAAAAGCTCAGAGCAGCATCCACTGGATACAGAGGTAACAAAGCAGCAGCTTTGGCTCTGAATAAAGGAAGGTCAATTCAGCAGGTCCCCAACTATTCACTCTGGGGAATGCACTGTAGGAAGACTAGGGACAGGCCTAAGATCCAGATTACAAGGCTGGGATTGCAGGATCTACCAGAGAGAAGCTGCCTGAATATCCAGTGTCATAGAAATCCAGTGGAGGAAATTGCCTGAGGCTATGCAGCAGATAGAGGCTAATGCCAGCGCAATCATAACTGGCAAGTAACAGGGCATTGTTCGAGATACTTACAGGTCCTTGCATTGGGAATCAATGCACACCATTCACAACCTGGGGCAGAAGAAACTAGAATCCAAGTGAACCACTAGAGACCCTTTATTCGTGTACCTCAGAGAGCTGTGTTACAGCCTGGGGAAACATTTCTAGACCACAGGTCACCTGTGGATAATCCACAGAGTTCTTGCACCCACAGTCACCATAACCTCCACCACTGTGAAAAGGTACCAGTAGAGGGAAATAGGTACACAGTGTCACACAACAATCACAGGGACACTCCAGAGCCTACCTCCTGAACAACTACACACGATAGAAACATTGCGCCAACTGAGCAGTCAGGTGCAGGCCCTTGAGCTGACCAAATAGAAGCCACTAGTAGGATGATCAGAGCAACTAGGAAATTGGCTTCTGTTCCCTAGCAACTCAGGAGAGATCCACGGCCTATGATTAATGGACAACTGCTAAATGTCCAAACCCCAATGAAATCCAAACCAAGATTCAACAAGAATTTTATTCACCTGGACATGGTATACTATGAATAATTCTAACATCAACTTTGATCACATAAAAATCTTATTAATTTGAAGGGTAATTGTTAACCCAATAGCCAACTTTGCACATTCAACCCATTTAAATATATTTCATCTAATAGTTTAAAGCATTAATTGGAATCTATCTTCCTATGTTTGTTTTCCTAGATCCAATTTATACCTGCTTCTCTTAACCCCTACTCACCCTGTGGCACTATCTGCTACAACCTCAAATAATACCCCATCTATCTCTCTCTCCTTTCTACCTTAGTATAAATTATCCTTTTACAGTTCTCTCTCTCTCTCTCTCTCTCTCCTTCCCTTCCTCCCTCCCTCCCTCTTTTTCTCTTTCTCTCACTCTTTTTTCTTCTCCTATTTCCCAATCTTATTCTTCCCTCCTTTAGCTCCTAAATAAGCTTACTAAATTTAACAACTACAACTAATTTTTTTACCTGTCCCAGAACTTTATTATAAGCATATACCTGAATTTGAGGAACATCAAAGATCAACTGCAACAAGGTTTTGTTTTATTAAGATTGAACAGAACAAGGCCTGGCCCAGAAGTGTCTATAGTAAATAGGGCTCAGAGGCATCAGATAAAGTGGGACTGATATTGGGACCAGCATACATCACACAGTGAATTAAAATATCATTATCTGGATATTTACTCAACACAGGGCTCTTAAGAAAAAGAAGCCCACAAAATAGTTCTTCATTTAAAATAAGAAGTCTGAATCACACTCATAGATGGGTAGACATATAGAAAATATAAAAAAGCAACAGAATAAACCATACCAAAGAACCTAAAATGCCACAACAAAAGATTTCATTGACAACACAGTGGAGGAAATGTCAGAGAAGAAATTTTAAAAGTTCATAGTTAAACTGTACTATGAGCTAAAAGATGATGTAAAAAGTGAAATTAGAGAGAAAAAGCAGGAAGTGAAGGATAACTTCAATAAGGAGATTGAGATTCTGAAAAAAAAAAAGCAGAAATTCTAGAAATGAATGAATCAGTAAACCAAATTAAAAATTCAATGGAAAGCATCACTTATAGACTAGAACACTTTAAGACAGATTTTCAGATCTCAAAGACAAAGTACATAATTATTTTTTTAAAATAGAGGATTGGACCGGTTGATTTTATTTTAAATTTTTTTTAGTTATAGATGGATACATACTTTTATTTTATTTATTTATTTTTATGCAGTACTGAACATCAAGCCCAGTGCCTCGCACATGCCAAGAATACTATACCCATAAAATTAAGCTTCAGAATTGAGGATGAAATGCAAATCTTCCATAATAAACAAAAGTTAAAAGAATTCATAACTGGAAACATGAACTACAAAACATACTCAAAAAATATTTTATGAAGAAGAAATAAAAAATAAAAATGAAAACCAGCAGAGGGAGGACCTACACTAGATAAATAGTCAACCAAAGGAGAATTGAATTCAATTTAAACACTAGAACTAAATCAAAATGACAGGAAAAAAATCATCTCATAATAGTGACATTGAATATAAATGGTAGACCATTTACAAAGACATAGACCAGCAGATTGGGTTAAAAAACAAGACTCAACAAAATGCTGTTTTCAGGAGACTAACCTCATAGGCAAAGATATTCACAGATCGAAGGTGAAAGGATGGGAGAAAACATACCATTCACATTGATCATGTAAACAAGATGGGATTACTATTCTTGTATCAGATAAAGTAGACTATAAGCTAAAATTAATCAGAGGCAAAGAAGGTCATTTCCTACTGCTTAAGGGAATTATGCAACAGTCAGAAATAATACTTGTAAATATTTAGCCCTAAATGATGGAGTATCTATGTACTTCAGACAAAATCTTCTCAATGTCAAGAATCAAATAGACCAAAATACAAAATACTGGGTGACTTTAATACACCTCTCCTGTCACTAGAGAAATCTCAAAAAATAAAAATAAAAATAAAAACTGAATCAAGATCTTATAGAACTAAAAAATAAAATCAATAATTTGGACTTAACAGATATATAGAATATTTCATTCAGCAATAACTGAATACACTTTCTTCTCAAAAACACATAGAACATTTTCTTAAACAGACCATATTTTAGGCCACAAAGAAAATTGTAACAAATACAAAAAACAATTAGAGATAATACCTTGCATTCTATCAGATCATAGTGGAATAAAATTAAAAATCAATGATCAGACGAAAAATAGAAAACACTGAAAGCTGGGGACTAAATAATATACTTTTGAATGATTACTTGATAGCAAGAGAAATTGAGGGAGAAATAAAAAATACAGGTAAATGAGCATAGTGATACAACAAATCAAAATCTCTGGGACAGTATGAAGACAGGTCTAAGAGAAAGGTCATAGGATTAAGCTCATAGAAAAAGAATAGAAAGATATCATAGAAATAATCTAGGGGGCTGGGGATATAGCTCAGTTTGTAGAGTGCTTGTCTTGCAGGCACAAGGCCCTGGGTTCAATCCCCAGCACCCTCCCCCCTACACACACACACACACACACACACAAAGAAATAATCTAACATTACCTCTAAAAGCCCTAGTAAAAGAAAAAACCAACAACAAAATAAGTAGAAGAGAGGAAATAATTAAAATCAGAGCCAAAATCAAAGAAATTGAGATTTCAAAAACAATACAAAAGATCAACAAAACAAAAAGTTGGTTTTTTGAAAGAAGATACAAAATTGATAAACCCTTAGGCAAACTAACAAAAAGAGGAAAAAACTCATATTACTAAAATCCTAGATGAAAAAGGAAATATCATCACAGACACTATTGAAATTCAGAGAACTATCAGAAACTATTTTGAAAATTTATACTGCAATAAGCTAGAAAATCTTAAAGGCATTGACGAATTTGCAGAGATATACAACTTACCTAAATCTGATCCAAAACCTTGGAAGTAGATCAGATACTCTGCAACTCCTAGAAGAAAACACAGGGTCAACACTCCTGCTTTTAACCACAGGCAACAAATTTCTCAGTTGGAACCCTAAAACTCAGAAAATAATTCTTAGAGTTAATAAAAAGGAAAGTATCAAATTAAAAAGCTTTTGCAGAGCAGAGGAAACAATTAGAAATTGAAGAGAACCCACAGAATGGGAAAAAGTCTTTGCTAGCTACTCTTCTCACAAAGGATTAAATATCTAGAATATATAAGAGCCCAAAAAGTTTACACCAAAAATTCAAATAACCCAATTCATAAATGGGCAAATGAATTACACACTTTTCAAAAGAAATACAAATGGCCAACAATACAAAAAATGCTCAACATCATTACTATTTAGGGAAATGCAAATCAAAACTACACTGAGATTTCATCTCACACCAGTCAGAATGGCAGTCATTAAGAATACAAATACTAATAAATGCTGGAGAGGATGTGGGAAGAAAGGATACTTTCACACAGTTGGTGGGACTATAAATTAGTATAACCACTATGGAAATCAGTATAGAGGCTCGTCAAGTCTAGGTATTAAAAAAAAGACTAAGCATGGAAACATCATATGACCCAGCTATACCACTCCTTGGTATTTATCCTGAAGAATTAAAGTCATCATACTACAGTGATACATGCTTTTACCCATGTTTATAGCAGCACAATTCACCATAGTCAAACTATGGAACCAGCCTAGGTGTCCATCAGTGGAAGAATGGATTAAGAAAATGTGGTATACATATATAATGGAGCTTTATTCAGCTATAAAGAATAATGAAATTATGACATTTGTAGTAAGATGGATGGAACTAGAGGTTATCATGTTAAGTGAAATAAGTCAAACTCATAAGGTTAAAGATTGTATGTTTTCTCTCATATTTGGAAGATAGAAAAGAAAAAGGAAAATGAAGATGAGGGCAGAGCTCATAAAAATCAAAGGGAGATCTTTAGAGGAAAGGGACCAAGGTGGGGCAGAAGGGGGAGAGCAAGGGGAAGTGCTGGGGAGCGATATTGGTGAAATTATATTATGTGCATGTACAAATATGCAACAACAAATCGCATCATTATGTATAACTATGCACCAATAAAAATCTGGGGGAAAAACAGTCTCACAAAATTAAAGAACAGTAACACAATTGGGACAGTTAAAGCAATGAATATCGGTAATTTTTATGACTCAAAATAATTAAGAGATCATATTATTGGCATAAGAATAAAGAAAAATAACTTTGGTACAGAATTCAAAGTCTAGAATATATAGGTCTATATAGACAGATACCTGATGTATGACAACAGTTTTACTTCAGAGATATGAGGAAATAAATAAAACAACCTTCAATTGAAGATACACTACAAAATACCATTGTCAACTAGTAAAGAAAAGTAAACTACAGTCACAATGAGGTACCACATAACATACTCACTAGAATGGGGAAGACTGATGATGCCAAATGCTGTGGTGGTGGGAATATACATTTGTTCAAATACTTTGGAAAACTGTTTGGCAATTTATGTTGTTTGCATTTAGAAATAATGTACTACCCAAATATTTCACTTCTAGGTTTATACCCATTGTAAGTCATACATAAATATATCAAAAGACATGTGCAAAAATTTTCATGAAAGCATTATTCATAATTGTTAACCACCAGAAGCAACTGAATGCCCATCAATAATAAAATTGATAAATTGTATATAGTTATACAATTAATACTATAAAGTAATGATAATTCATAAACCACTGTTATATAAAAATACATAAATGAATCTCATTATATAAACAAAAGAACCCAGAGACTAAATAGTACATCTTCTACATTTCTATTAAAATAAAGTTCAAAATACACAAAAAGTAGTCTGTGGTAATGATAATACAGGTAGTAGCAGCCTTTGGGGTAGATAATGGATAGAGTTTGGAAGGGGAATAAAGAGTTCTGAGATTCTGGCAATGTATTTCTTGGTAATATTTGGTGGTTACATATACATTCACTTTATTATTTGTGCACTTCAGTGAAAATTGTATTAAAAAAAGTGTTTTCCCTACTTCATTTATTTATTCTATTCTTATTCATATCATTATAGATCACAGATATTTATTTTAAATAATGTCTTAAGACCTATTACTACTACAATTTATTGTATTCCTTAGATTGTTCCATTAAGAGCTCCTTCAAGTTAGTTCTTTGTCTTTTTTACATCTCTCCATTATTTTTAAGCACTTCCTTACTCTCTGGCATCACAAGATATTGATCTTACACTTTCTTGTCCAACATTTTAATCAAACACTTTCCTAAAACTTGCTGGTTCTTTTTATTGGGTGAACTTCATCCTTATTTTTCTGATCATGGTAGAATGAGCATCCTTTTTGGTAATTCAAAGCTCTGAATTTTTTTTTTATAGTTCTTCCCACCACTGAATCTAGCTGGACTGATTTTGGTTCCTGGGATGCTAAACCCCTGTGAACCCTCACATGCTTTGTCTTCAGTATTGTACTGTATTTAGTATTACATAGTATTGTTTTTAGTATTTATGTTTTGCATTTTGTTTTTAAATTTATAAATTAGCAATAATTTTATTATAGAAACTTATTTTCCTTGGAAAAATACTACCTCTGTAAAAATGTAGTATAGTCATTTTCTCATTTTCTTTCACTTTTATTTGCCAAATTTTGAAGTTATCTGTTCTTTATTTTGTTCTGCTTTCTACGACCCTAGGTGAATGTTAAAAGGGAAACTTCTTAAAGTCTGGGAAGTAAAAAGAACTTTTGAACTCACTGCCCCAGTGTCTTTGGGGACCAGTAGTTATGAAGATACTGTCAGGGCACTTTTTGCTTACTGTAACTATAAAGCCTTCCTCTAGGAAACACTCCTTGGGAAGAGTCTCTCTTGTCTGTTTAAAAGAAAAATCTCTTTGTTTACTAGAGGAGGTCTTCTTTCTTAATCTTCCTGCTTCAGAACTAATAATTTCCAGGCTATTCATATTGCAGTCTTATAGTCAAAAGCCTAAAACATTTCACAAGCACCACTAGATGCTAACACACGACTTCCTCTTGTATCAAAATGAGTTTCTATGTGCCCACACCAAACCTCCAGGCAGAATCTTATTTAGTCTCCTATACCTATAATCCTTTTGCTTGTATTTTAAAATAGCACAATTCCTCTAAGCATGATTTAGAGTCCCAAATATCCATATTGGACCTGACAGACAAAGGTTAGTTTTCCTTTACCACTCAGCTACATCCCCAGTGTAGTTCCCAGTGCTTTTCTTTTTACTCCCCAGAGTCTCTCTAAATTAATGAGGCTGGTCTCAAGCTTGCCAACCTTCTGCCTTAGCCTGCTGAGTATCTGGAATTTACAGGCAAGTGCCTGGCTAGGTTTCTTAATATCCAGATCTCTCTAAGAGAAAGATAGTTCAATAGGAAAATTTAAAAAACAAAAAGAGACAATTCTCAGATGAGGAAATGTGCATGTCAATCATGTTGGTAATCAAGAAAATGCAAAGTAAAACAATAAATAATAGTGAAATAATTTTATCATAGATGTATAGTACTCGGTGCAAGCAGAGAATACAGGAGAAAAGACCCTATTCCTCTGCTGTGTGTGAATTGCTATAATCTTTGTAGCACAGAATCTACAGCACCGAGGGATACAAAACATACTCTTTGATCTGTAGAGAAAAAGTTCCAGTATATAAGGATCCATATGTGCTATGATTTTTATCCAGACTTAAACTAGTAAATATTTGACTTTGGAGTGTGTTCCTTAAAACCATTGTAGGGATTTAAGCTAATATATACAAAATGCATTTGCAAATTAGTTATCAACGCTAAAACATATGGCAATATGGAAACGCTGTGGGATTTCCAAAAGAGGATCCCAGCTTTCCTACCCTGACTCCTCATTCACTGTCCTCTGAATCTGTGTCCTTACAGGACAGCACTCCAAGGAATTAATGAAAGAACAACTACATAAAAGAGAAGTTCTGCTTCCTCAGCCCAGAATAGCCACTAGGGAAGGCAGCTTCCTAGAACTCTGACTACCAGACTTGTTGCTATTTCTCTTGAGTACTAATTACTCTCAGAAAGCGTGGAAAGGGGACAAGAAAAGTCTATGTCCTGGAGGCAGAGACAGCCCTGACTGCATTTGCAGGAGTCCCAGAGCTGGTCATTAGATACCTATCTCTGCTGGCTTTATAACATCTCAAGGAGGCTTGTCTGCTAGTGGGTGCTTGGGGGAGTTTAGAGCCTTTGGGGTGCTTCAGGAACTTCTTGTAGCCACAGAGGACCATGGGAGCCTCTGTTAAATCTCTTACAGTAGATAAGGAATGGAGGGTTTGTGGAATTAAGATAACTAAGAGAAAAATTTACAAGCTAGAGTAATCATGTGTCAAGAGAAAAAGCGGTTGTAGAGGACACTTTCCTTGGATACTCTTATACCTTTATGCTAATGATGTCCCAAGTTAGTGAGCAGGCTTTTATAAAATCCTTCAAGGTCAGTATTATTACCTTGATTAATGGGGAAGATATATAATGTTCATAGGACTTCCTCTCTGTCACCCTAACCTAACATGTATTCCTTACCCCATCTCCCACAGACTTAACCATTACCTTACTAATATATAAAAAATGAATTTGGAAGTTCATTACCAATAACTAGGATGTCAAGCTCTTTTTAAAAAATAAGGTGTAAAGTAAGTGCTTAATGTAATGAGTGAGTTAGCTAGAACTTAGCTAGAGTTAATTCTATCAGAACCTGTGTCTATCCAGAAAAGTAGGAAGACATAAGTAATGTGCAGTCAGACAACATAAGGACACCATTCCATAACTTGCCTGTCATGTACTTGTCACAAGTGGTTCCACCTCCAAAATATTTCTCTTGAGTAAAGTGACCTAAAACCACAGAAGATCTCAGTACCTTTGGACTAAAAATTGTGCTATTGAGAGTTTGTGGTATGGCTTTGTCATCTGGCTAAATAAAGTCATCATAACTTAATAAAACAAAGCAAAGTAGGCATCAAAGAAACTCTAAAATACTAAAAAAATTAACATACAGTAAATATAACTTCACAAATAAGTTTTGGTGTTTGAACAATTAATTATTTTCAAAAATAGTTACTTTGTAATATATCAAAAAATAAATTCTAGTTGAATTAAAGAATTAAATATGAACCAATGAAACTAAAGAAAAAATAGAGAATATTTAACATATCTTAGTAGCAAAACCTAACTCAAAAGTAAAAATAAGAGGAGAGAGAGAGGAGGAGGAGGACAAAAAAGAAGAGAAGGAGATATAAATGTGATATCATATTTAATAATTATAGAACATTTTAAGCTTCTGTATGTTGAAAAATTCTGGAATACATGGGAGAAAGAATTAATTTCTTAATATGTAAAACACTTATTTAATCAATATGTAAACTATAAGCAATCTAATAGAATTATAAAGTACAAAAATAGAAATTAACAAAAGAAGAATTTCTAATGCTTGTAAATGTATGAAAAGCAAACTCACTACTGATTACTTAGAAGAGCATGATCCAGATGCTGCCTACAAAATGTCAAAAACCAAGATGTGCATTAATATTCAGTGTTTGTGAGAGTGCAGACAATAACCCCTATAATGAACTACTAGGAAATAGAGCAGAAATGACCTCAATGTTTCCCCTGTCCCTAGGGAAACAGAGAACATATGCTAACTGCAGGACAACTTGCTTCTAAGAGGATGGGAAAAGATGAACTTGGGATACATTTGCTCAGTTTTACTCTCAAAATTAACCAATAACATAGGCCATCTCTAGCCTCAGAGTGAATGAACTAGAAGAAGGCTAAGGTGCTACACTTGGAAGTGCTGCCTCTGCATGGAAAGACGCATCAGGAATTGGGGAAAAGTCCTCCACTCCAATGATAAACAGTCCATTGTCTCGTCCCACCCCCAACTATTCACTCATATTATTTTTCTATTGCTGAGTAATAAGTTTACCAGATCAAACAGCAGTAACAAAATTTACCAGATTAAAACAGCACCCAATTATTATCTCACAACTTCTGCTCGTCAAGAATCTGGGCATGTTTCAACTGGGTCTTCAGCAAGACTGCAGTCATGGTGTCTGTCAAGGCTTGGTTCTCATCTGGAGGTTCAAATGGTGATAGATCCTCTTTCAAGTTCACTCTAATTATTGGTATAATTCAATACAGAGAGTTCCAACCAGCCTCTTAGTGGTTATTGGTGGAAGCCACCCTAAGCTCTTAGAGGCTGCCTGCAGTCTCTTGACACTTGACCTTCTTCATTGGCCCTCTCACCACAGCTAGCATGAGATAAAGAGAAAGAAATATTGGCAAGATAGAGCTTCATATAACATAATGTAATCATGGAAGCAATGTCCTATCATCTTTGCCATATTGTATTGGTTAGAAGTAAGTTAAAGTTCTTACCTACTCAAGGCTAGATCACACAAGTTCTGAACATGAGGAAGTGAAGAACATGGGGACCCTCTGAGACTCTGTCCAGCACACTACTACATAAGAGGGACCACATTTACCCCAGATAAAGGGATGATCACCTTTCTTCACTCTTCTTAACCCATCATATTTTATAATCTGTAATTTACAACACTCAAATTCCAAGTATCATATTTCTCCATTAATCAAGATTACTAGTTATAAAATGATATATATTCAAACCAAAACTAGCTTATGAGGATAAATGTATTAACTCACAAACACAAGAGATAAAATAATGTCCCACTATAAGAAGGGTCTCAAGAAAAATCTAAAACTAGGACATCAAATACTACCAGGACATTTTTTCCACCTCTGGTAAATGCATCTCTTTCTGTTAGCTTCATTGTCACTTACTGTGGTAAACTATTTTGAGCAGTGTTAAACATGGCTACTGATAGCACTTGAGTTTTACAAATTATAACACCTGTAACTGCGATGATATGGACCCATTTTCAATTCAATGTTAAAAATATTATATGAGGGACTTTCATGTCCATGAGTAATGGAGTAATGCAGGAGAGAGAAAAAAAAGATCTTGATGAGATCAACTTGAAAACCAGATCATATATATCTGAAGCACTTGGGATCTGTTAAGTCAAACAGGATTAGAAGCACTAATATTTCACAGAGCAGGGTGTAATGGATTGATTAGATGAGGCCCTACGGTCATTTTTTCCCTGAAAGCATTTGTTAATTTTTAGCATAGAGTAAAGAGGTTAAGAATCTGGACATTCGTGATGTGATTCTATATTTGGAAGATCAAAAAAATTCTACCAAAAATCTTCTAGAACTTATAAATGTATTCAGCAAAGTAGCAGGATATAAAATCAATACCCATAAATCAAACACATTCCTCTACATCAGTAATGAATCCACTGAACCAGAAATAAAGAACACTACCCCATTTACAATCTCCTCAAAGAAAAAATACTTGGAAATCAATCTAACAAAAGAGGTGAAAAAACTCTAAAATGAAAACTACAGAACACTAAAAAAAGAAATTTAAGAAGACCTTAGAAGATGGAAAGACTGCCCATGCTCCTGAATAAGAAGAATTAATATTGTCAAAATGACCATACTACCAAAAGCATTATATGAGTTTAATGCAATTCCTATTAAATCCCAATGATGTTCTTCATAGAACTAGAAAAAGCATTCACTTGGAAAAATAAGAGACCCAGAATAATCAAAGCAATCCTTAAAAGAAAAGTGAAGCAGAAGGCATCACAATACCAGAACTCAAACTATGCTTCAAAGCTAGTAATAAAAACAGCATGGTATTGGTACCAAAACAGACATGCAGACCAATGGTACAGAATAGAAGACACAGAGACAAACTCACAAACATACATTTATCTCATACTAGACAAAGGTGCCAAAAACATTCACTGGAGAAAAGACAACTTATTCAACAAATGGTGCTAGGAAAAATGGAGAGCTACATTAATAAAATGAAATTAAATCCTTATTTCTCACCCTGCACAAAACTCAACTCACTGTTATTAAAGACTTAGGCACTAGAACAGAGATCCTGTGACTACTAAAAGAAAATGTAGGCCCAAATCTTCACCATGTTGGCCTAGGACCTGACTTCCTTAACCAGACCCCTACAGCAAAAGAGGTAAAATCAAGAATCAGTAAATGGGCTGGACTGAAAAGCTTCTTTTAAGCAAAAGAAGCAATCAATAATGTAAAGAGAGAGCCTACAGATTGGGAGAAAATCTTTACCACATGCACCTCAGATAAAGCATTAATCTCTAGGATAGATGAGGAACCCAAAAAAGTTAACATAAAAAAAAAAAAAGAAACTCAATCAATAAATGGACAAAGGAACTGAACAGACACTTCACAGAAGGTATACAATCAATCAATAAATGTATGAAAAAATGTTGAACATCTCTAGCAATTAGAGAAATGCAAATCAAAACTACTCTAAGATTTCATCTCACTCCAATCAGAATGGCAATTATCAAGAATACAAGCCAAAATAAATGTTGGCAAGGATGTGGGGAAAAAGGCAAACTTATACACTGCTGGTGGGAATGCAAATTGGTGCAACCATTATGGAAAGCAGTATGGAGATTCCTCAGAAAACTTGGAATGGAACCACCATTTGACCCAGTTATTCCACTACTTGGTTTATACCCAAAGGACTTAAAATCAACATACTGCAGTAACACAGGCCACATCAATGTTTACAGCAGCTCAATTCACAATAGCTAAACTGTGGAACCAACCTACATATCTTCAACAGATGAATGGACAAAGAAAATGTGGTTTATATATATGATGGAATATTACTCAGCTTTAAAGAAGAATGAAAAACTGGTATTTGCTAATAAATGGAGTTAAGATAATATCATGCTAAGTGAATGAGCCAAAGGTCAAATGTTTTCTCTGATATGCCAAAGCTAATTAACAATGGGGGGTAGAGAAGAATAGAGTTACTTTATATTAGATAGAGGGGAGTGAAGGGAGGGGAGGGGCATGGGGGAAGGAACAACAGTAGAGTGAAATAGACATTATTATTTCATGTATGTTTATGATTACATAACCAATGTGATCCTGCAATATGTAAAATCAGAAAAATGTCAGATTATACTCAATTTATGTATAATCTATCAAAATATATAATTGAATTCTACTGCCATATACAACTAATTAGAACAAATAAAATTAAAAATTATTTTAAAACAATTGCTTAGACACAGAGTCATTATTAAGGATCAGAGAAATCAGCAGAAATAACAGAAGTTTTATGGAATGGAGGAATAACAATTAGTCTTGAACCAAGTCTTTAATGAGAAGGAAAGAGTAAATAAAGAATTAAGTAAAAAAATAAAAATAAAAATAAAAAGAATTAAGTCAGACACATGAACAATTTTCCTTTTAAGACATCTGCTAAATTCTGAAGCTTCACAGGAAAGAATTTTTTAAAAATCTGAAAATGGAGAAACACATCCATCAAGTATAATTAGAAGATAAGGCAGTTCAAGGACCAACAAGGGAAGGGTGATATTAGGCTCATAACTGGAATCACTGGAAGAACTGTGCCCTAAGTACATGAATTAACCAGAGGTAAATGAATCATTCCTAAAACTGCAACCACATTTCAGTCAACACAGTTCCTGATCAGAATAAAGTGAATAGTCAAAATCCATCAATCTAGTTTAAAAAAAAGAACAGTTTAATCAGAACCTCTCAAATTACTTTATACATAATGTCCAAAATTCAAGACTCTAGGACCAAACGTCCAAAAACCTAGAGAAAAAATCCACAGGTGCTCTACATATTGGAGTTAGCAGACAAGGACTTTAAAGTAGGCCAATTAAAATAATTAACATGTTCTAGATATAAAGAAGATAGAGAAAACGACAAAGCAGAATTTCCTCAGAGAATTTGAATTTAATAAACAGATTAAGTCCTACAATAGAAAAATATGATATTTCATTAAGTCAGCTCCTTTTTTTAACTTCTATTTGTTTATTATGTTGATTTTTCCCCTTTTTTATTTATTTTAATTCATTGTACACAAATAGGGTACAACTGTTGTTTCTCTGGTTGTACATGAAGTAGAGTCGCACCATTTGTGTAATCATACATATACATAGCCTAATGATGTTCGTCTCATTCTGCTATTTTCCCTTCTCCCCACCCCTTCCCACCCTTTTTCCTCTATACAATCCATGCTTCCTCCTAAGTCAGCTCTTTCACTGCTGTGACCAAAATACCTGACAAGAACAGTTTTAGAAGTAAAAGTTTATCTGGGTGCTCATGGTTTCAGAGGTCTCAGCTGACTCCATTCCTTGGGACCTGACGTGAGGTAGAACATCGTGGCAGAAGTGTTTGGCAGAGAAAAGCAGCTGAGAACCTAGCACCAGGAAGAAGGAGTTCCCAGGCAGTTTGCTATCACTCCACGAGTTCTCTCTCCATGGACAAAATATACACCGAAAAGTCATGTTCCAATGACCTTCCTCCTCCAGCCACACCCTACTTGCCTACAGTTAATCCTTATAAGTGGATCAATGTACTGATCAGGTTAATGTTCTCATAATCCAATCATTTCATCTCTAAACTTCCTTACATTGTCTCACTCATTACCTTTTAGGGGACATCTAATCTGAACCATAAAATATTCAAAATTAATCATGGAAAGGAATGGATTTAACAGGCAGGTTAGACACAACAGAAGTAATAATTTAGAAATTAAAATAGACAAATAGGAAATATTTAAACTGAAGAAAAATAAACGGTAAGAACAGAAAAGCATATAAGAGACAATAAGTGTACAGTAAAAAAATTTAACTTATGTAACTAGAGACATATAAGGAAGCAGAATGGGGCAGAACTTCTTTCACAAAAAATAGCCAAGAATTACTCAAAACTGAGAAAAATCTATCAAGAAACTCTTTGAATGACAGGTTAAATAGAGATAAAATCATATTGAAATATATTCTAGTAAAATTTATGAAAATCAAAGAAAAAACAAAATCTGAAGAATAGCAAGAGAAAATTAACTTCAAGTTAGCAAAAATAAAACTGAAGTTAAATTCTCCATAGAAACTGGAAGGTAAATGACAGCTGAAATTATACCTTTAAACTGCTGGGAAAAAAATAACTGTCAACTTAGAATTATATACTAAAAACATATCCTTCAAAAATGAAGATAAATATATATATTTTTTCAAATGAACAATACCAAGAAACTATTCCCAAAGAAATACTAGATGAAGTTCTTTAGGTAGATGCTAGATGGAAATGCAGAAATGCAGGAAGGAATTAAAGAATCTATGAGTAAATATAAATAAAAATTGGCTATACAAAAATGACAGTAGTCCTCCACACATTTAAAATACACATAAAGATGCACACCAAACACAAGGCAAAAGCATAAGGATGACAAAAGATGAAATTGTTCTAAGGCATCAGTATTTTCAGGGAAATAATAACAGTAACAATTTATACTGAATTGTAAGAATTGAAGATTATACATTATAATTATTAGAGTAACAACTGAAAGGATAAAATGTTTTATAGCTAATGAAAGAATTTACATACATATCTACACTAGACATTTATATAATTAAATTTTATATAGTAGATATTTACATATATGGAAAATTAACTCCTTCCCCTCAAAAAAAGGAAGAAAATTAATACAGGAAAAGAAACATATTAAACAGAAAAATCCATAAGATGGTAAACATAAACAGAAATACATATCTAGACCTATGTTAAATATAAATAAAATAATTACTCCAATTAAAAAAATAAGACAATCAAACTGAATAAGAAAAGTAGAAAACCTGTCAGACTGTATGTTTCTCACAAGGAAACACTTGTTAAGGATACAAAGTTTGAATGCAAAATAGTGGGCAAGGTATAGTATGAAAACAGTGGGAAAAAAACTGGTATACAAACATATCAATGTAGACTTATAAAGATAAAAAAGAATCACTCAAGAAAAATAAAGGATATTTCATAATGATAAAGTGATCCATTTACCAGGAGGATATGGAAATCCCCAATCTATATATATATCAATAAAATAGCTTCTGAATACATAAAACTAAAATTGACCGAAGTGGAAGTAGATGAATTCACAGTTCAAGTGGGAGACTACAATACACCATTATTAGTAGCTAGTTATGTAATCTAAAAAAAGATACATAGTAAGGATATGAAAATTCTGAAAATTTTAAAAAGGATGATCCAGTTGATATATATAGAACCCTGCATACAACAATAACAAAATACAAAATCTTTCAAGTGTACGTAGAAAAATTAAGCCAAACTGCTTTTATTCTAGGCATAAAGCAAATCTCAACACAAAATGATTGAAATTATTCCAAGCGCATTCTTTAACCACAGTTCATAGAGGAAAATTTAGGGCCTTAAGTGCATATTTAAAGAAACACTTGTCTGGCGTGGTGGTGCACATCTGTAATCCCAGTGGCTCTACAGATTGAGGCAGAAAACCCAGTTGAGTCCATCCAAATTTTGACTGACTTTTTAAATTAAGCTGTATCTTCAAAGACATTCTCCTGAGTCTCGACTGTGAACAGTGGTCTCAAAGTTTTCAAAGATTTTAGTAAGGGAATTTCAAAGGAAAAAACAAGTTGAATGGAGATGGAACTGCAGGATGGTTTCCAAGATCTCTCCTTTGCTGCCATCTAGGGACAGTTTGAGGTAAAGTATAGAAAGCACAAGTGTCATACAGAGACCTCATTAGGTTGGAAGTGTTTCCAAGAGAGCTTGGGAATTTAATCTGCAGGTTTGCATCAGTAGTGACACTCAAATTGCTCAAGAGCACTTACTAACATACCTCTGGGCCTATATGAGATAAAGCAAGCTCATTCCTGAAAATGAGAATTGTGGCGCAACTATAGCACAAGCAGTCTTGAGGGCACTATGAAAAATAAATCCTTCATAGAACAAATATATTTACATTACAGTCAGATGTCTTATAGTGAGAAATGAGTGGTTCTATAAAACTGTGCAGTTATGTATGTACCTTATTTTATATTTTTGGCACTGTGTCTTATAAACAACTTCTAGAAGCATAATTTCTGCATCCAAGAGTAAACTCTCATATAAATATTAGATATTGCTATATCCCTTATCAGTAGGATATTGTATATCATACTCAACACATGAGTTTTTTGGTCCTCCAAAGCATCACCAATAGAGTAAGTACTACATATTACTACATATTTAATCTGATATGTAAGAAATGGTATAGTTTGTTTCTCTTATTATTGTTTCAGTTAAGGTTCACTCCTAGAAAGAGAAATCAGAGGAGGAATTTTAACAGAGAAAACGGAATACAGGTTAATAGATTAAACAGGAATCAGTAAACTTGACAAGGCAAACAGGAAACATGGGAGAAAAACTGAAAGTAAGTATAATCAGCTAAGTCTAATTAGCTATATTAAAACTCTTCACCTGGGCTGTGGCTCAGAGGTAGATAGCTTGCACGGTATGTGTGTTCAATCCCAGCACCACAAAAAACATACTCTTCATCTTTGAATACAGTGATTTTGCTTTTCACTAACTTTTAATCCAAACCCAACTTCTCTTCAGGAATATTTGCCCCTTGAATCATCATATCTTCCTATCTCTGACTCACCTTCTCAAACTCTGATATTCATCTTTTAAATCTCACTAATAGAAAAGATTGTTATATCCTAGGTTATCCACTTAGATTGCCATGAACATAAAGATATGACTATACACTCACTGGGACCTGAGGAGGTTATTCGTCTCAGGAGCTTGATTCAAGTCAGGATGCATGTCCCAAAATCCTAAATTTTAAAAATATCTGTGCATGACAGGTCTCTTGAAAATAAAAGGCAGAGTGACACATTAGGCTAACCATTTTCTGAATGAAATGCTTTAAAATGTAATCAATATCAAAATGTATGGCAAAGATAACAGATAAAAAGAAATTTACAATTAAGTCAACCACTGTATATTGATGA